>NC_092093.1:57563966-57611466 GCF_045679555.1 Salvelinus alpinus
CAAAATAAATCATCAGGAAGTACATGGAATGAAGTACGTTAGTGGCACTTATTTAATAAGGTTTTTCAAGGGTGCTGAACCTCAAAGTATGGTAACATAAACAGCATTGTGATGTGTGATGTGTGTGTGTGTGTGTTTGTCTGTGTAGCAGGCATTCTGTCTCGTGTGAAATATGTTTTGCATGTACAGTCTTGCGATGAGAACACAAACCTAGCCGTGACTCCCATAACCTCTACAACATCAACATCAACCGGAGGCCTTGAAATATTCAGAATTCACTACACATGTTACCACACTATCAGATCAGCACGAACCCATCAAACGTTTGGCAAACGTTGGTGCATAGACGGAATAACCATCAGCATGTCGCTTGACATAAGCCACTAATCAAACCATGGGATTTTCAAAAGTATTGCACACTACATGTTGAGTAGGAAATAGCACACCTACACGAATAATCACAGCTGCATTAACATGCTGATGGGAGGGCTACATGAGCCTCGCAGCAAACACATGAAAGGCGAGGTGGATTCATTTCTTTTTTCTTTAATTTAACCAACCGAGGTGGCTAGATGTAGGGCAGCTCTCAGGGTAGGTAGGTGCTACTAGGCTCGGTCTTGGAGGGAGGGGAGAATCAAGGCATAGACTCCTTTAAGGAAAGCTGTTTGTTAATTGGTTTGAACCCTGGTCAGGCTCCTGCACAGCAGACCCTAAAGGTGGGACGGAATGAGGGTGTCCAAGGAGCGCAGGACCGGAGGTAATTAATGCAAGCAGGCAACAAGCAGGCAACCAGCAGGCAACCAACAGGCAACCTTAACAGCCAGACAGGATGCCATAAAAAGAGGGGTCAGGAGGGCTGGGTATGTGTGTTCTCTCAGGAAAAGGTTTGAGACTGACTTTTCACACACACACACACACACACACACACACACACACACACACACACACACACACACACACACACACACACACACACACACACACACACACACACAAAGACATTGACACACAAACACAAAGACAAATACACACACACACACACAAAGACACACATACATACACACACACAAAGACAAACATAAACACACACACGCACACACACACAAGACACACACACACACACACACACACACAAAGACACACACTGAAACACACACACACACACACAAACACACGCAAAGACACAATTACAACACACACAAAGACACACACACACACACATGCTCACAAAGACACACAAATACAAACAAAGACACACACACACAAAAGACACACACACAAAGACACACAATCAAACACACACAAAGACACACACTCAAGCACACACACACACACACACAAACACACAAAGACACAAACACACACACACACACACACACACAAAGACACATTCACACCCACTTACACACACACACACAAAAACACACTTACAGACACACATACACACAAAGACAGACACACACAAAGACACACACACGCACACGCACACAAATACACACAAAGACACACACACACTCAAAATGACACACATACACAAAGACAAACACACACAAAGACAAACACACAAAGACACACACACACTCACACACACACACACCCACACACCCACACCCACACACCCACACCCACACACACACAAACAAACACACACACAAAGACACACACACACACACACAAAAGACACAGACACACACACAAAGACACATACACAAGGACACGCACACACACACAATTACTCTCACACACACACACAAAGACACATACACAAGGACACGCACACACACACAATTACTCTCACACACACACACAAAGACACAAACATACACACACACACACACAAAGACACACACACATGAAAAGACACACACACACACAAACACACACAAACACACACACATAGACACACACACACTCACGAAAAAACGCACACACACACACACACACACACACACAAAGACATGCTTACACACACACACACACACACACACACACACACACACACACACACACACACACACACACACACACACACAAAGACACACACACAAACACACACACACAAAGACACACATGCACACTGACTCCCTCATTCAATCACACACCTTCACCGGCATACCACACCACAAAGGCATCCATAAATTAACACACAACAAACACTCCCTAATCAAAACATGTGCTCTGAGACAATACACACACTCACAGTCACACACACACAGCCACACACACACTCACAGCCACACACACTCACAGCCACACACAAACTCACAGCCACACACACACTGTTATTCTCCTGCTTGACAATAAGAGGCTTGCTGCAACTGGAACCCACTGCCAAGATCCCGGGCTGTCCCACAAGCCCTCTGGCAAGGAGACTAGGGTTTATCAGTAAATACAACTTTCCATTCTGCAGTGTGTGTATGTCTGTCTACCTGGTTTTGTGTTTAGTGTGTGTGTGTTTGTGTTTGTGTATGTGTGTGCATGCTCGTCTGCCTGGGTGGGTGTGTAGTGTGTAGTGTGTGTGTGTGTGTGTGTGTGTGTGTGTGTGTGTGTGTGTGTGTGTGTGTGTGTGTGTGTGTGTGTGTGTGCGTGTGTGTGAGCCCTGCCCTAGCAGCAAGGTGCCTATTCGCTGACTGCCTCCCCACCACCACCTGACTCAGCCACACGCTGACCCAGCCCAGCCCCCACTGGAGCACACCCCTTCTGGGGAGAAACTGGCTGCTTGACCCCTGGGCCTCCCTTTTCCTCGGTCTGCTTCAGAGGGGGATAGAAAAGGGTGTGCTACACTCTGTTCACTGGATTATACACACAACAGCAACAAGCTACAGAAATCCATCCTGGGGAAAGAAGGAGAGGGAGAGAGATAGAGGGAAAGAAGGAGAGGGAGAGAGAGAGAGGGAAAGAGGGAGAGAGAGAGAGAGAGAGAGAGAGAGAGAGAGAGAGAGAGAGAAAGAAAGTAGAACCTGACATTTCTAGATGAGGGCTCTACCTGTCTGTCTATCTGTATGTCTGTGGTCAGGCTAAAGACAGTGATTGAATGTTTAAAGATGTGAAGGAGGTTTGATCAGCGCGGCGTGATGGAGTAGGGGGTTCCAGCGTGATGGATTGGGGGTGCCAGCGTGATGAAGTAGGGGGTGCCAGTGTGATGGAGTGGGGGTGCCAGCGTGATGGAGTGAGGGTGCCAGCGTGATGGAGTGGGGGTGCCAGCGTGATGGAGTGAGGGTGCCAGTGTAATGGAGTGGGGGTGCCAGTGTGATGGAGTAGGGGTGCCAGTGTGATGGATGTAGGGGATGCCAGTGTGATGGAGTGGGGGTGCCAGCGTGATGGAGTGGGGGTGCCAGCGTGATGGAGTAGGGAGTGCCAGGAGTGGGGGTGCCAGTGATGGAGTGGGGGTGCCAGTGTGATGGAGTGGGGGTGCCAGCGTGATGGAGTAGGGAGTGCCAGCGTGATGGAGTGGGGGTGCCAGCGTGATGGAGTGGGGGTGCCAGTGTGATGGAGTGGGGGTGCCAGCGTGATGGAGTGGGGGTGCCAGCGTGATGGAGTGGGGGTGCCAGTGTGATGGAGTAGGGAGTGCCAGCGTGATGGAGTGGGGGTGCCAGCGTGATGGAGTCGGGGGGGGCAGCGTGATGGAGTGAGGGTGCCAGTGTGATGGAGTGGGGGTGCCAGTGTGATGGAGTAGGGGTGCCAGTGTGATGGAGTGGGGGTGCCAGCGTGATGGAGTAGGGAGTGCCAGCGTGATGGAGTGGGGGTGCCAGCGTGATGGAGTGGGGGTGCCAGCGTGATGGAGTGAGGGTGCCAGTGTGATGGAGTGGGGGTGCCAGTGTGATGGAGTGGGGGTGCCAGTGTGATGGAGTGGGGGTGCCAGCGTGATGGAGTAGGGAGTGCCAGCGTGATGGAGTGGGGGTGCCAGCGTGATGGAGTGGGGGTGCCAGCGTGATGGAGTAGGGAGTGCCAGTGTGATGGAGTGGGGGTGCCAGCGTGATGGAGTGAGGGTGCCAGTGTGATGGAGTGGGGGTGCCAATGTGATGGAGTAGGGGATGCCAGTGTGATGGAGTGGGGGTGCCAGCGTGATGGAGTGAGGGTGTCAGTGTGATGGAGTGGGGGTGCCAGTGTGATGGAGTAGGGGATGCCAGTGTGATGGAGTGGGGGTGCCAGCGTGATGGAGTGGGGGTGCCAGCGTGATGGAGTGGGGGTGCCAGCGTGATGGAGTAGGGAGTGCCAGCGTGATGGAGTGGGTGTGCCAGCGTGATGGAGTGGGGGTGCCAGTGTGATGGAGTGGGGGTGCCAGCGTGATGGAGTGGGGGTGCCAGTGTGATGGAGTGGGGGTGCCAGCGTGATGGAGTGGGGGTGCCAGCGTGATGGAGTGGGGGTGCCAGCGTGATGGAGTGGGGGTGCCAGCGTGATGGAGTGGGGGTGCCAGCGTGATGGAGTGGGGGTGGCAGCGTGATGGAGTGGGGGTGCCAGCGTGATGGAGTAGGGAGTGCCAGCGTGATGGAGTGGGGGTGCCAGCGTGATGGAGTAGGGAGTGCCAGCGTGATGGAGTAGGGGTGCCAGCGTGATGGAGTAGGGAGTGCCAGCGTGATGGAGTAGGGAGTGCCAGCGTGATTGAGTGGGGGTGCCAGCGTGATGGAGTAGGGAGTGCCAGCGTGATGGAGTGGGGGTGCCAGCGTGATGGAGTAGGGAGTGCCAGCGTGATGGAGTGGGGGTGCCAGCGTGATGGAGTAGGGAGTGCCAGCGTGATGGAGTAGGGAGTGCCAGCGTGATGGAGTGGGGGTGCCAGCGTGATGGAGTGGGGGTGCCAGCGTGATGGAGTAGGGAGTGCCAGCGTGATGGAGTGGGGGTGCCAGCGTGATGGAGTGGGGGTGCCAGTGTGATGGAGTGGGGGTGCCAGCGTGATGGAGTGGGGGTGCCAGCGTGATGGAGTGGGGGTGCCAGCGTGATGGAGTGGGGGTGCCAGCGTGATGGAGTGGGGGTGCCAGTGTGATGGAGTGGGGGTGCCAGCGTGATGGAGTAGGGAGTGCCAGCGTGATGGAGTGGGGGTGCCAGCGTGTGTGTGTGTGTGTGTGTACAAGGTCTTCAATGTAGTCGTATACATTGTTCAGGTTCCATACCTGTATTCATTGAATAGATTCAAGTTACTTATGTTATGAGGGACACTTCTTAATAACCTTTTACTGCAGTGGTCTAAATCAGGGGCACACAGTGTGTTTCTTGCTAGTCTTAAACAAATCTAATATCAATAAAACAAAAGTAGACATCTCACAACTCACACAGTAGATTTGTTTAAGACTAGCTAGAAACACTCTGTGTGCCCCTGATTTAGACCACTGCAGCAAAAGGTTATTAAGAGTTTATATTTATAAAATGTTAAGTTTGTATCCCAATATTACACGTTATATACATCACAGACGACTGAAATATAACACTGGAAATTATGAGAAATATCAATAACATTCCACCCATGAGGCCAACGAGGGTCATTGGCTGCAGGAAAGGGCTACAACCCTACCCTTTTCCTGTCGTCCTCTCAGGGCTTAGTTGTTGTTTGTTGTTGGTGTAGTTGTTTGCTATCTCCTCTCCGTGGTTACCTGGTCAGCATTTGTTTATGCTCAACAAGAAGTGGTGCCAGTGGTGTGGCAGCTGCAGTGCTGCTGAATGACTCAAGGTGAGGGGGAAAGCCACTGTCAGAAAATATGTGCCTCCAGACAGGAAAACACATTCAGGCCTGTTTCACTCAGGGGCATCCAGCACTGACACAGTACAGTACACTTAAGTACTCATACAGATCAACTCAGACAGACAGACACACACAGACGCACACAGGCAGACAGACAGACAGAGTGACTGACTGACACAGTCATATAGAGTATGCATGTACGTAGGCAGACAGACACACAGACAGACACCTCAGCAGGATCCGATCCCTGCCTCTCTGTGATGATGCGATGTGGCGTATTACAGTGTGAGTTGAGTGGCGTGTGGAACACAGAGAGTTGAAATCAGATCCTAGTGTAGCTGACGATCACTCAGGATATCTGTTGCTCCCAACTGATGTTCAATCTCATGTGTTGCGCAAAAAAATGTACCCGGTAAGAAAAAAAATAGGCGTGGAAAACATTTTTCAGCTTGTCACCACCTGCCACGAACAATCTGGAGGTAAGTCTGCCTCATACCTGTCTCTGCTTCTCACCCTGGGAGAGGTAAATCAATGAGCAGGCCGACAGATCACTTAATCAAACCGGGCAACCAAGGAATCTTCCCACACCAACAAGAACACTGCACGGCACACCAAGGTGAATATGTGTCTCTCTCTCTCTCTCTCTCTCTCTCTCTCTGTGTCTCTCTCAATTCAATTCAATTCAATTCAAGGGGCTTTATTGGCATGGGAAACATGTGTTAACATTGCCAAAGCAAGTGAGGTAGGTAATATACAAAAGTCAAATAAACAATAAAAATGAACAGTAAACATTACACATACAGAAGTTTCAAAACAATAAAGACATTACAAATGTCATATTATATATATGCAGTGTTGTAACAATGTACAAATGGTTAAAGCACACAAGTTAAAATAAATAAACATAAATATGGGTTGTATTTACAGTGGTGTTTGTTCTTCACTGGTTGCCCTTTTCTTGTGGCAACAGGTCACAAATCTTGCTGCTGTGATGGCACACTGTGGAATTTCACCCAGTAGATATGGGAGTTTATCAAAATTGGATTTGTTTTCGAATTCTTTGTGGATCTGTGTAATCTGAGGGAAATATGTCTCTCTAATATGGTCATACATTGGGCAGGAGGTTAGGAAGTGCAGCTCAGTTTCCACCTCATTTTGTGGGCAGTGTGCACATAGCCTGTCTTCTCTTGAGAGCCATGTCTGCCTACGGCGGCCTTTCTCAATAGCAAGGCTATGCTCACTGAGTCTGTACATAGTCAAAGCTTTCCTTAAGTTTGGGTCAGTCACAGTGGTCAGGTATTCTGCCACTGTGTACTCTCTGTTTAGGGCCAAATAGCATTCTAGTTTGCTCTGTTTTTTTGTTAATTCTTTCCAATGTGTCAAGTAATTATCTTTTTGTTTTCTCATGATTTGGTTGGGTCTAATTGTGCTGTTGTCCTGGGGCTCTGTGGGGTGTGTTTGTGTTTGTGAACAGAGCCCTAGGACCAGCTTGCTTAGGGGACTCTTCTCCAGGTTCATCTCTCTGTAGGTGATGGCTTTGTTATGGAAGGTTTGGGAATCGCTTCCTTTTAGGTGGTTGTAGAATTTAACGGCTCTTTTCTGGATTTTGATAATTAGTGGGTATCGGCCTAATTCTGCTCTGCATGCATTATTTGGTGTTCTACGTTGTACACGGAGGATATTTTTGCAGAATTCTGCATGCAGAGTCTCAATTTGGTGTTTGTCCCATTTTGTGAAATCTTGGTTGGTGAGCGGACCCCAGACCTCACAACCATAAAGGGCAATGGGCTCTATGACTGATTCAAGTATTTTTAGCCAGATCCTAATTGGTATGTTGAAATTTATGTTCCTTTTGATGGCATAGAAGGCCCTTCTTGCCTTGTCTCTCAGATCGTTCACAGCTTTGTGGAAGTTACCTGTGGTGCTGATGTTTAGGCCGAGGTATGTATAGTTTTTTGTGTGCTCTAGGGCAACGGTGTCTAGATGGAATTTGTGGTCCTGGTGACTGGACCTTTTTTGGAACACCATTATTTTGGTCTTACTGAGATTTACTGTCAGGGCCCAGGTCTGACAGAATCTGTGCAGAAGATCTAGGTGCTGCTGTAGGCCCTCCTTGGTTGGTGACAGAAGCACCAGATCATCAGCAAACAGTAGACATTTGACTTCGGATTCTAGTAGGGTGAGACCGGGTGCTGCAGACTGTTCTAGTGCCCGCGCCAATTCGTTGATATATATGTTGAAGAGGGTGGGGCTTAAGCTGCATCCCTGTCTCACCCCACGACCCTGTGTGAAGAAATGTGTGTGTTTTTTGCCAATTTTAACCGCACACTTGTTGTTTGTGTACATGGATTTTATAATGTCGTATGTTTTACCCCCAACACCACTTTCCATCAATTTGTATAGCAGACCCTCATGCCAAATTGAGTCGAAGGCTTTTTTGAAATCAACAAAGCATGAGAAGACTTTGCCTTTGTTTTGGTTTGTTTGGTTGTCAATTAGGGTGTGTAGGGTGAATACATGGTCTGTTGTACGGTAATTTGGTAAAAAGCCAATTTGACATTTGCTCAGTACATTGTTTTCATTGAGGAAATGTACGAGTCTGCTGTTAATGATAATGCAGAGTATTTTCCCAAGGTTACTGTTGACGCATATTCCACGGTAGTTATTGGGGTCAAATTTGTCTCCACTTTTGTGGATTGGGGTGATCAGTCCTTGGTTCCAAATATTGGGGAAGATGCCAGAGCTAAGGACGATGTTAAAGAGTTTTAGTATAGCCAATTGGAATTTGTTGTCTGTATATTTGATCATTTCATTAAGGATACCATCAACACCACAGGCCTTTTTGGGTTGGAGGGTTTTTATTTTGTCCTGTAACTCATTCAAGGTAATTGGAGAATCCAATGGGTTCTGGTAGTCTTTAATAGTTGATTCTAGGATTTGTATTTGATCATGTATATGTTTTTGTTCTTTATTCTTTGTTATAGAGCCAAAAAGATTGGAGAAGTGGTTTACCCATACATCTCCATTTTGGATAGATAATTCTTCGTGTTGTTGTTTGTTTAGTGTTTTCCAATTTTCCCAGAATTGGTTAGAGTCTATGGAGTCTTCAATTACATTGAGCTGATTTCTGACGTGCTGTTCCTTCTTTTTCCGTAGTGTATTTCTGTATTGTTTTAGTGATTCGCCATAGTGAAGGCGTAGACTCAGGTTTTCCGGGTCTCTATGTTTTTGGTTGGACAGGTTCCTCAATTTATTTCTTAGATTTTTGCATTCTTTATCAAACCATTTGTCATTGTTGTTCATTTTCTTCGGTTTTCTATTTGAGATTTTTAGATTTGATAGGGAAGCTGAGAGGTCAAATATACTGTTAAGATTTTCTACTGCCAAGTTTACACCTTCACTATTGCAGTGGAACATTTTACCCAGGAAGTTGTCTAAAAGGGATTGAATTTGCTGTTGCCTAATTGTTTTTTGGTAGGTTTCCAAACTGCATTCCTTCCATCTATAGCATTTCTTAATGTTACTCAGTTCCTTTGGCTTTGATGCCTCATGATTGAGTATTGCTCTGTTCAAGTAGACTGTGATTTTGCTGTGGTCTGATAGGGGTGTCAGTGGGCTGACTGTGAACGCTCTGAGAGACTCTGGGTTGAGGTCAGTGATAAAGTAGTCTACAGTGCTACTGCCAAGAGATGAGCTATAGGTGAACCTACCATAGGAGTCCCCTCGAAGCCTACCATTGACTATGTACATACCCAGCGTGCGACAGAGCTGCAGGAGTTGTGACCCGTTTTTGTTGGTTATGTTGTCATAGTTGTGCCTAGGGGGGCATATGGGGGAGGGAATGCTGTCACCTGCAGGCAGGTGTTTGTCCCCCTGTGTGCTGAGGGTGTCAGGTTCTTGTCCAGTTCTGGCATTTAGGTCGCCACAGACTAATACATGTCCCTGGGCCTGGAAATGATTGATTTCCCCCTCCAGGATGGAGAAGCTGTCTTTATTAAAGTATGGGGATTCTAGTGGGGGGATATAGGTAGCACACAGGAGGACATTTTTCTCTGTTAAGATAATTTCCTTTTGAATTTCTAGCCAAATGTAAAATGTTCCTGTTTTGATTAATTTAATGGAGTGAGTTAGGTCTGCTCTATACCAAATTAGCATTCCCCCTGAGTCCCTTCCCTGTTTCACACCTGGTAGTTTGGTGGATGGGACTACCAGCTCTCTGTAACCTAGAGGGCAACCAGTGGGTCCGTCTCCGCTATACCATGTTTCTTGCAGGATGACAATGTCTGCATTACCGATTTCTTTGGTGAAGTCCGTGTTCCTGCTCTTTAGGCCAAAGGCAGATGACCTCAGGCCTTGGATATTCCAGGATGATATAGTGAAGGCTTTTTGTTCCATAAAGTGTCCAATGTTGTTGGCCGTGTGGTTTGGCCTCAGGCCAGTAAGTGTGAGCAGAGCCTGCTGAGCATCTGGTACATGCCGTTGGCTTGGGCGAGTGTAAGAGTGGGGGTTGGGCCTGTTTGCCCGCTCACTACCTGGGCGTATGTGTGACTTCCATGTTGATGCTCTCTTTGCGGGGGTGGGGTGCATGGGGTGGGCAGGAGTGGCATAGGTCTGATCTGAGGGGGCCTAAATGGGGTGTGGGCATGGTTGATGTGGGGGGGTGTTGATTGGTTGGGGTGGGGGTGTGGATGTGTCTGGGGGTGCTGTGGTCTGGATGTAAGTCCTCTTGGCGTGGGTCCTCTATGTGTAGGTCCACGGGGGGGTCCTGCAGGTCTTGGAGGGTGTCTCGCTGGTCTGGGTGGGGTGTCTATTGATCTGTTGCTCCTGTGTGAAGTGTTGGGGCTGCGTTTGAGAGCGATGTCCTTTAGAGTCCGGACAAAGGTGGGCACTGCTGCCTTATAGAGGTGGACCTGGTCATAGAGGCTGTTCAAGTCCAGGGTGGAGTGGTGGGCCAGGAAAACATTTGGTTTTGAGGCACAGTCACGGGAAATGCTTGCGTTTACCCACTGTATTGTAGCAGGGTGGAAGTCTTTTCGTGGTAGCAGGGTGGAGATAACCACTTGTGCATTGGGGAAAGTAGAAGAAGCTTTTTCAATCACTCCCTTCAGTGCTGTGGCCACCCTTTCCTGCTTTGCTCTCAGGTCGTTTGTGCCTGTGTGTATTATTATGTGGCTAGGTGAGCCTAGTTTGTCCTCAGACAGAAGGTCTAGGGAGCGCTGGGTGTTTGGACACCAGAGTTTAGACACACTGTGTTTGGGAAAAAGTTTTTTTTCTTCTATATATTTCCCATTTGAGTCCATAAGGAGAACAATCTGTGTCTTGTGTTTGTTCTCAGTGGGTGTGGGGGGGTTGTCAGGAGGGCTATCAGGGTGGCTGACAGGGGGGGTGCTCAGGGGGGGTGAGAGCTGCTGGGCTTGGGTTTTTTCTTTTGTCTGTTCTGCTGTGATGTTGACTCTATGGTCAGGGTCTGGTGTGGACTGTTCTGCTGTGGTGTCGAGACTTTTGTCCGGTGCTGAGGTGGGCTGTTCTGCTGGCGTCTCTGTGGGGATGGCCACCTCCCTAGTGGGTTGTTCTCTGTCACATGCCATCCCCCTCAACCTCTCCTCCAGCAGTCTGATCCTCTCCTCCATCCCCCTCTCCCTCTCCTCCAGCAGTCTGATCCTCTCCTCTAGTGCTTTGTTCTGCTCCTGCTTCTGCTCTTTCTCCTGTTGAAGTTGTCTCACCACTGTCCAGAGTGCAGATATGTCTCTCTCCACCTCCAGCTCTCCTGGTCTGGTTAAGGGGTTGTTGTGCTGGACTGTTGTCTGGGTCTGTGCTGACTGGAGTGTAATCACCTGCTGTTCCAGCTCCACCTGCCTTACCTCCAGCTGGGTGAATTTATCCTTCATTTCAATGAGGGAGAAGTGCTCTGTACTGGGAGGTTGACTGTCTGCTGAGGGTTGCTCGTCTGTGGGGTTATATGATGAAGAGGTCTGGTCTGACCCGCTTGGGGTGGGGGTATCTTTATCAAGGGAGAGCTTCTCCTGCTGGGCTAATTCTTTGATTAGGTGAAAGTCCAGCTGAAACTGTTTGGGGTTGCCCTGTACCAATACTGTTCCAGACTTGTATAGATTTATGTTAGCTGACTCAGAGTCCTCGTTGTCAAGTATCCTGAGTTTCCACCCCTCGTTAACCCCCCCTCTCTTAACAGAGGGGTAGTGTGCTAATATAGCACTGTGCCATGCCAGGGGATGGTTTGTGTGGAAGATAAGGTTGCTGATGTTCCCATTTTTGTAATAGTCAGCAAAAAGTGTCTCTTGATTTTCCATAAGGAGCTTCATTTTGTGCTCTTTTCTTGCCTTATCATTCTTTACACTCACAGGGTACTGTATTTTAATTACCTCTGAACAGCAGGAGGGAGCTTCTAAGGCCTCTCCATTTGGTTGGGGTAGACTATTCGACTCTCCTGCCATTGTTGGGCTAATGGTCTTTGACACCTCTTACTTGACACGTCAGTGCTAGTTGAAGCTGTATCAAGTCAGTTACAGTTGAATACAGTTGAAGCTGTATCTCTCTCAGTTCCACAAAAAATCCAAGTTTAACTAACTCTAAATCTATCTTTTTTAAAGAAAATGCTGAAAAATGCAGGAGCTCATCTGATCATCTGATCATGACCTCTCTCTCTCTCTCTCTCTCTCTCTCTCTCTCTCTCTCTCTCTCTCTCTCTCTCTCTCTCTCTCTCTCTCTCTCTCTCTCTCTCTCTCTGACACTCACACACTCCTCAACTCCCCCCCCGACTCCCCCCGCCCCCCATTTCTCCCCACACACACACACACACACACTCCTCGACTCTCCCCCCCTTCTGTCTCTCCCACACACCTGTGTGTCAGCCCATATAGAGGAATGGTAGACTCGGATTGTGTTAGTAATCGTGTTTGGTCATACTGCTAGACTCATCAGACAGACAGTATTCATATACCTAAAGACTGTCATTACCCCCTACCTGTGATTACTAGCGTATTGTACTCTTAGTCTGTCTGAAAGGGCACCCTACTATATAGTGCACTAAAGGTAGTGCCCTAAAGGTAGTGCACTAAAGGTAGAGCACTAAAGGTAGTGCCCTAAAGGTAGTGCACTAAAGGTAGTGCACTAAAGGTAGTGCCCTAAAGGTAGTGCACTAAAGGTAGTGCCCTAAAGGTAGTGCCCTAAAGGTAGTGCCCTAAAGATAGTGCACTAAAGGTAGTGCCCTAAAGGTAGTGCCCTAAAGGTAGTGCACTAAAGGTAGTGCCCTAAAGGTAGTGCCCTAAAGGTAGTGCACTAAGGGTAGTGCCCTAAAGGTAATGCCCTAAAGGTAGTGCACTAAAGGTAGTGCACTAAATGTAGTGCCCTAAAGGTAGTGCCCTAAAGGTAGTGCCCTAAAGGTAGTGCCCTAAAGGTAGTGCCCTAAAGGTAATGCCATAAAGGTAGTGCCCTAAAGGTAGTGCCCTAAAGGTAGTGCCCTAAAGGTAGTGCACTAAAGGTAGTGCCCTAAAGGTAATGCCCTAAAGGTAGTGCCCTAAAGGTAGTGCCCTAAAGGTAGTGCCCTAAAGGTAGTGCACTAAAGGTAGTGCCCTAAAGGTAGTGCACTAAAGGTAGTGCCCTAAAGGTAATGCCCTAAAGGTAGTGCCCTAAAGGTAGTGCACTAAAGGTAGTGCACTAAAGGTAATGCACTAAAGGTAATGCCCTAAAGGTAGTGCCCTAAAGGTACTGCCCTAAAGGTAGTGCCCTAAAGGTAGTGCCCTAAAGGTAGTGCCCTAAAGGTAGTGCACTAAAGGTACTGCCCTAAAGGTAGTGCCCTAAAGGTAGTGCCCTAAAGGTAGTGCCCTAAAGGTAGTGCCCTAAAGGTAATGCACTAAAGGTAATGCACCAAAGGTAGTGCACTAAAGGTAATGCACTAAAGGTAGTGCCCTAAAGGTAGTGCCCTAAAGGTAGTGCCCTAAAGGTAGTGCCCTAAAGGTAGTGCACTAAAGGTAGTGCCCTAAAGGTAGTGCACTAAAGGTAGTGCACTAAAGGTAGTGCCCTAAAGGTAGTGCCCTAAAGGTAGTGCCCTAAAGGTAGTGCACTAAAGGTAGTGCCCTAAAGGTAGTGCCCTAAAGGTAGTGCACTAAAGGTAGTGCCCTAAAGGTAGTGCACTAAAGGTAGTGCACTAAAGGTAGTGCCCTAAAGGTAGTGCCCTAAAGGGAATGCCCTAAAGGTAGTGCACTAAAGGTAATGCCCTAAAGGTAGTGCACTAAAGGTAGTGCCCTAAAGGTAGTGCCCTAAAGGTAATGCCCTAAAGGTAGTGCACTAAAGGTAGTGCCCTAAAGGTAGTGCTCTAAAGGTAGTAGTAAAAAAAAAAGTGATTTTAACCACGTGTTGAATAGCAGACTAATCCTTTAGACTTCTTCAAGTGTAGCTGTACATTCAACTTAAATAAGCAACAGTAGCATTTAAAAAGCTCAATGTTCCAAAGTAATCAAATCCCATCACGCTAGTCCCTAAATCTTTGTCAAGGAAATGCAATTGTTATAATATGTTTATTGAAACTTGGGCAAGGATATATTTAATCAGACTTGCACTAACTGTGGTGGGGAGATGAGAAAAATACAGTCTTTTCATCATTGGAAATCCTTGTTCTCTGCGGCTCTCTGTGTAGGTTACATGTGTAGGTTACATGTGTAGGTTACACGTGTAGGTTACACGTGTAGGTTACATGTGAGTGGTAGATGGGGTGGGTGGAGATAAACCTGTACTGCAGGTGTTTTAGTGTGAACTTCTGACTGTGTTTCATAACTTTTTGAATGTGAGCGATTCTTTTGAAGTGAATGTTACATCTACTGTGTGCGCAGCATACATGCGTGTGTACGAATATGTGCGCGTGTGTGTGTGTGTGTGTGTGTGTGTGTGTGTGTGTGTGTGTGTGTGTGTGTGTGTGTGTGTGTGTGTGTGTGTGTGTGTGTGTGTGTGTGTGTGTGTGTGTGTGTGTGTGTGTGTGTGTGTGTGTGGACGTGTTTAACTATTCTTGTGGGGACCAGAAGTCCCTACAAGAATAGTAAACAAAGTAAAAATTGACCAACTGGGGACATTTTGTTAGTCCCCACAAGGTCAAATGCTATTTCTAGGGGGTTTAGGGTTAAGGTTAGAATTAGTGTTAGGGTTAGAATTAAGTTAAATATTAAGGTTAGGAGCTAGGGTTAGTTGTAGGGTTAGGGTTAGGAGCTAGGGTTAGGTTTAGGGTTAGGATAAAGTTTAGGTTTTTGGGTTAGGGTTAGGGTTAGGGTTAGGGTTAGGGTTAAGGTTAGGGTTAGGGTTAGGGTAGGAGTACGGGTTAGGATTAGGGTTAGGTTTAGGATTTTGAATGGGACTGAATTGTATGTCCCCACAAGGTTAGCTGTACAAGACTGTGTGTGTGTGTGTGTGTTTAGGTCATATTGAAATCAGAGTTTACTGGTAGCATACACCGATTAGCAGATGTTAAAGTGGGTGCAGTGAGAAGCTTGTATTTCTAGCTCCAACAGTGCGCCAATAATACCTAGTAATACAAAACAATACAAATAATAAATACATTTCACAATTAATAGTACAGGTATGCCCACAATTAGAAGGCTATGTTTATATTAGTGAGTACAACTATGTGAACACTATCTTCATGGAACTATGTGTGTCGGCCCCTGGCCTGGCCGCTCTTATTTATTGGTGTTGGAGTCGCTGACAGCTAGCACGTCTGGAAGGCTGTGTGATGATTGAACAACGGTCATGGGGCCGTGCTCTTACCACGTCGCTCGTCAGATCTTTTTGGGGTGCTGAGTGTTTTGCGTGTGGTTAATGGAGAAGCAGAGCAAATTAAACACAGTGACGCGGGGAACCCAACGCTGGGCACTCCCGCTGTGTGCGGGAGCTACTGCTACTTAGTGAGAGAGTGTGTGTGTGTGAGGGTGGGTGTGGGGGGGGGGGGTCGTTTGAGGGGTGTGTGTGGGGTGTGGGAGTGTTTAAGTGTATACTGTGTGTGTGGGGTTGGGGGGAGGGGTCGGTGGAGGGGGGTGTGTGTGTCTAAATGTATTTTGTGTGTGTGAGAGAGAGAAAGAGGGAGAGATTGCATTTAAATGTCTTGTCACAGTGCCAGTGGGTGCACAGCCAAAGGTTCATATGTAAATCAAGGGCACATGAAACTACAGTGACAGACTTCTTGGCTTGGCAGCTTGGTCTGCTCAGGTGTCAGTTATTTAGTAGCCACCACCACACCCAAGCTTTGGCGACTATTGTGTGTGTGTGTGTGTGTGTGTGTGTGTGTGTGTGTGTGTGTGTGTGTGTGTGTGTGTGTGTGTGTGTGTGTGTGTGTGTGTGTGTGTGTGTGTGTGTGTGTGTGTGTGTGTGTGTGTGTGTGTGTGTGTGTGTGTGTGTGTGCTCACAGGCAGGCCTCATGCTCTTGACTTCAACTGCTAACCGAGCACAAATCTCATCTGGACTTAAATCTAGTAAAAATGACCATATGTTTTGAATTAGCCAATGTTGCAGTGTGGTAGCAGTGGATATGAAAACACTACTAACTTAAAACAGCCTAGGTAACCATGAAAGTACTGAGGTTAACCAACTAGTTTGCAGATTGGAAACCTGCCCTAAACCTCAATGGTTAAAAGGCCCAAACTACATTGGTATTTGTTATTGTAACTGGCTTCATCGGTTACCTTCATTTTACATGTAATTGGGCCTGATGTTCCCATTCAGTATCCCGCATAACACTTTATATTGACAGTCTCATGTTTTTACATCCATAGATGCTCAAGAACCGACCCATAAATTAGACTAGCGGTTACAATACCCTTCCTTTTTGTCTTCAGACAAGGGATATACGCTTTGTAGACTTTTTGGGAAATAATCTAAATAGACCATTTGGGAGTTAGTCTTTGTATCAGGGCATGGAGGATAGTAGTCCAGAGTAAGGCAGGGGTCAGAACTCATGGAGAGAGATCCAGATGCAGACGCAGGAGGCAGATGGTTGGAGTCTTACAATCTTTATTCATCCAAAAGGAGTAGGCAAAATAGTGGTCGTGGACAGGCAAAAGGTCAAAACCAGATCAGAATCCAATAGGTGCCGAAGGGTAGGCAGAATCAAGGTCAGGGCAGGCAGGATGATCAGGCATGCGGGATAGTAGTCCAAAGTAAGGCAGGGGTCAGAACCGGGAGGACTAGAAAAGAGACTAGAAAAAGGTGTACGTGAAAAAACACGCTGGTTGACTTGACTAACAAGACAGACAGCAGTGGAACTAAGGACTCTAGAGATGGGAAAAGGACCAATAAAGCGAGGAGACAGTTTACCAGAAGAGGTAGGTCCCGAGTGGAAAGCCATACCCTCTGCCCAATGCGGTAGCGGGGATCTGGGGTCCGGCAATGGACGGCTTGTCGACGATACCTGGAGTTGGTCTTGAGAAGTGCCGCCCGAGCTCTTCTTCAGGTATGTTGACAGCGGCGGACAAACATCTGGGCCGAGGATTCGCTGACCTCTTGCTCTTGTTCCAGGAATAGTGGAGGTTGATACCCCAGAGAGCATTCAAATGGAGAGTCCTGTGGCCAAACAGGGAAGTGTGTTTCGGGCATACTCCACCCATATCAGTTGTCGGCTCCAGGTGGTGGGATTGCTTGAGACCAGGCATCTCAGGGTGGTCTCCAGGTCTTGGTTAGCTCGCTCCGACTGACCGTTGGTTTGGGGATGGAATCCGGATGACAGGCTGGCCGATGACACAATAAGTGTGGAGAATGCCTTCCAGAACTGAGATGAGAACTGAGGACCCCGATCGGAGAACATGTCAACCGGGAGTCCATGGATCCGGAAGACATGCTGCACCATAAGCTGGGCCGTCTCCTTGGCAGAAGGTAGTTTTGGGAGAGGGATGAAATGGGCAGCCTTGGAGAACCGATCAACAACAGTCAGAATGACAGTGTTGCCAGCCGACAGAGGGAGCACAGTGACAAAGTCCAGAGATATGAGACCAGGGACGATGAGGGACCGGTAGTGGCTGAAGGAGGCCAGAAGGAGCTTGCCGGCGAGTCTTGTTCTGAGCACATACAGTGCATGCGGCAACGAAGGCAGAGATGTCAGGGACCATTGTGGGTCACCAAAAACGTTGTCGAAGGAAGGTTAGTGTACAACGGGACCCTGGACGACAGGTCAGCCTGGAGGAATGAGCCCATTCCAGGACCCGGGACCAGACTGGTTCAGGGACAAACAGCCGGTTAGCCGGGCCCCCTTCAGGTCCAGGCTGGGAGCATTGTGCCTCATGAACCAGTTTTTCAATACCCCAATCCACAGTGGCAGCAAGGCATGAGGTAGGGAGAATGGATTCAGAGGTCGAGGGTGTGGCAGAGGAACTGTATAGGTGGTAGAGGGCATCAGGCTTTACATTCTTTGAACCTGGGTGGTAAGAAATGGTGAAGTTAAATCCACCGGGCCTGCCTGGAGTTGAGGTGCTTGGCTATACAGAGATATTCCAGATTTTTATGGTCGGTCCAGACCAGGAATGGCTGTTCTGCTCCTTCCAGCCAGTGCCTCCACTCCTCCAACACCATCTTCACCACCAAGAGTTCTCGACTGCCCACATCGTAGTTCCTCTCAGCAGGATTAAGACGATGGGACAGGAAGGCACAGGGATGAAGTTTCTCGTCCTGGGCAGATCGCTGGGACAGGATGGCCACCACTTCAACATCCGAAGCATCGACTTCCACCACAAGTTGACGCTAGGGGTCTGGATGGATGAGGATGGGGCTGTTGTGAACCGATGCTTCAGGTCCACAACAGCAGGAGATCATTCGGGCTCTCGGGCTCTTGTCTGGATTTCTCCCTGTTGGTAACTTTATTGACATACGTATCTGTCTCGGTCTAGTCTGGATTTGTAACTTTATTGACACGTTGACATATGTGAGCTAAAATGTGTCAACCAGCACCTTCATGGCAGAACTATTACTCACTCTCTTGCTGAATGTCAATGTAAAAACCTCCACCTGATAATCCTGCATTGATCCACCCTGATAGTGATACTACATTAAAAACAATGGGGTAAATGGAGGGTGGTGTTGATTTTGGTCAGGTAGCAGTATGGGGGGGGGTTGGGGTATATGGAGGGTGGTGTGGGTTTTAGTATGGGGGAGGGTGGTTGGGGTTTTAGACCGGGGGAGTATGGGGGAGGGTGGTGTGGGTTTTAGTCAGGGGGAGTATGGGGGAGGGTGGTTGGGGTTCTAGTCAGGGGGAGTATGGTGGTAGACGTGTCTATGTGGGGGGGGGGGGGGGGTCTAGCGGTAAGGTGTTTCAGACTTCCCTGCTCCTCAGGCCCTCTGGCTCAAACCAGCTGGAACTCTCCAAATTAGTCAAGTGCTAGATTATGCACCCCCCCGCACCTACCCCCCTGCCCCCTCCCCCCCCCCTGCCCACCTCCCCTTTGCTTTAAATATTTAGCTGCAGGTGAAACAGGGAGCCCTTCTGTCTGTGAAGCTTTTGTCCTCCTCATAATTGCGCCACGCCACGTGTGTGTGTGTGTGTGTGTGTGTGTGTGTGTGTGTGTGTGTGTGTGTGTGTGTGTGTGTGTGTGTGTGTGTGTGTGTGTGTGTGTGTGTTAGAGCAGGGGCGGCCTTTCTTTTCATCTGTTGCCCATGGTGCGACTAGGCAGAACATCCCCACCAAACACCCCCACACCCCTCCAGTGGAGTTGTTAGCAGGCGTGTAGTTGACGTTAGCCTAGTCGTAGTTTTCCTTTTCCATGTTTGAGTCCCACGGAGGGTTGGGATTTCTCTTCACTCTGGGCCTGGGGGAGGGCCAGTAACTGAGCCACTAGCCCAGGGAGCTGGACCAATTACATTGTTAGGATAAATGTAGCGCTATGCATGGATTGTGGTACTTAACAGCACAGCACAGAAAGAAGGAAACCTTCACCAGGGTATTTTAAACGGAAGGGAATTTAAAAACAGATTTATGGGTCAGTTAAAAATAGTAAGGCAACTTGATTTTTTTCCCCCACTGTGTTTTGTATTTTTTTTCAACACCCCTCCCTCCCTTTGGTCTTTCATGAAATGATATATCTCTTAAAATGGTGGAAAGACCCCCCTATGGAACACCTAAACACACATTCAGCCGCTGTCGTTTAATAGCCTCCTTGTGTAATTTTTTTCTGTCATTCTCTATTCGCCTGACCAACAACGACATTAAATTAAGCCTTAACTAAATCTGAGTTAATGAATTATTCTAACACCTATAATGTGATTATTTTAGTTAAAGGGCCAACATACCTGCTTTCAACTCCTGGTTCACTAAACGAACATCTCGCCCAAGCCTAATGTCTTTTTTGACACAGATTTAGAGCTCTCTCTCTCTCTCTCTCTCTCTCTCTCTCTCTGTCTCTCTCTCTGTCTCTCTCTCTGTCTCTCTCTCTGTCTCTCTCTCTGTCTCTCTCTCTCTCTCTCTCTCTCTCTCTCTCTCTCTCTCTCTCTCTCTCTCTCTCTCTCTCTCTCTCTCTCTGTCTCTCTCTCTCTCCCTCTCTCTCTCTCTGGCTCTCTCTCTGTCTCTCTCTCTGTCTCTCTCTCTCTCTCTCTCTATCTCTCTCTCTCTCTCTCTCTCTCTCTCTCTCTCTCTCTCTCTCTCTCTCTCTCTCTCTCTCTCTCTCTCTCTCATTCTCTCATTCTGTGTCTGTCTTTCTCTCTCTCGCCCCTTTGCATTCTGGGAAATAAATCTGGGTCCGATATCCGATTGTCTCTCTTTAAATAGACCCATGAGTGTGTATTAGCCTTTTCAACACCCACCTTCTCAATGAGCGTTAAGAGAAATTGTGTGATTGCTCTCTCCATTTTGACAACCCCAGGTTAGTCCCGTCCGATCGTACCATGGACTTGGATGACAAGCATCATTTCCCAACAGAGTTTGTTCTCCAGCATTGTGATTTCCTCAGCAGTGCCTCTGTACTTTCCGTAAAAAAAAAAAGAAAAGAAAGAGACGTTTGTTTACTTGTGACGGGGCTAAGTTGTAAATGCAGGCGGTTAGCGAATGCTCAGTCGGTGTGCATTGAGGTGCGAATCTCCCCCTCTGCCACACTCTAGCCTCCAGCGGTAACACAAACACACACACACCCTGCCCACTGTGCCCTGCTAATCCACTGCACCAGCACAATCCACTTTCAGACCAGTGCCACAGCAACACTGCAGAATGGGTCACAAGTTTGGTGCCTTTCCCAAGTCTCCCAATTTGCAACCGTTTTGCAGATGGAGTTTTGTAGTGTCACACGGAGCAGTGTTCTAACACACTCTGTTCAACACAAAGGCAGATCATTCACAGAGACGTTACTGCTGTTGGTTGTAGTTCACAAACCGGGCCAAACGTTTCATCCCCGAGCCAAAACATAGAGCATACATTCGGGCAAACATTCAACCTTGCTTTGATTCCTGCAATTTAAGAATATTGATTAATCCAGTTTTGCTGCAGAATTTCCCGCAAGCTACTAATTATATACAAGTAAATCGCTGTCTTAGACCTCGCATGGGGTCTGTAACCTTTAGTAAGCTGCAGCCAGTTCAGTGGGTTATCAGCCTGACATGAGGTTGGCTGTGGGTAACATGGTCATTTAGTTCCACATTTGAGTTCACCGGCTGCACCAGAAACTATTGTTATTCTCACTTCTTCCTCATTTGTAGATGATCTGACTATGACATGGAAATGACTTCAATCAGCTTGTTGCAGCTTAAGGGAGTTTTTCCATAACGTATGGACAGCAATAAACCCTCTTCTTACTAGATTACATGTTGTTATTTATTTACAGTGCTTTCAGAAAGTATTCATACTCCTTGACTTTTTCCACATGTAGGTGTGCTACAGCCTGAAATCAAAATGGATTATGTAATTTTTTCTCTCACCCATCTACACACAATACTACATAATTACAGTAAGTAAAAATATGTTTTTACACATTTTTACAATGTATTGAAAATGAAACACATTAAATATATAATTTACATAAGTATTCTCATCCCTGAGTTAATACTTTGTAGAAGCACTTTTGGCAGCGATTACAGCTGTGAGTCTTTCTGAGTCTTGCAAAATAAATTTAGAAATCTATATTATTCAATTATTGCACCCACACTGCCCGCGCGCGCCAATGAGCGTCTGCGTTGCCAGGCGCTAAAAAAGAAGTCAGTTCTATTTGTGACGCAGATCGCGCTGCAAGTCCTGCCTCTCCCATCTCCTCATTTGTTTATAGAAGCAGGTACCCACGTGCCATCTTCTCATTGGGTATACCCAGGTGGGTGACTGAAAGACAAACGAGTTCAGTGGCGGTAATGCACCTAATTTATGAAAGTTGCCAATCGCAATATAAAGTCAAGAGAAGAAAAAGCCTGGAAGGAGGAAAGATGACTAGAAACGATTCGGTTGACTGTTTTATGTGTGGATGAATTGGCCCAGTAGAGGACCTTGTGCATTTCAAGTAAAATAACAACTCAATGTTTATATCCCAGGACAAATTAGCTAGCAACAGCAAGCTAGCTAAATATGACAAATTAGCTAGCAAGTGCAAGTTAGCTAGCTAAATTGCCATAAATGTTTAATGATTTTCGACCTGTCCCCAAATTAATATAATTGGTTCGGAGTTTGTTTTGATATGTTATCCTGCTTGTGGTGATCGCGTTTGGTGTGGGGGGACAAAATACATTTATGCACTATGGTGCACGTGTCACGGCCGTCGAAAGAAGAGGACCAAAGTCTAGCGTGGTTAGCGTACATTTCCTTTTTATTATAAAATGTCGCCAACAAATTAACGACCGTGAAGCTTACGAGGACTAACTGCCACTAACAAAAGTCAACTACCCACACTGAAAGGAGGGAAAGGGCTACCTAAGTATGGTTCCCAATCAGAGACAACGATAGACAAGGGGTCCCCGGTCCAGCTCGTCCTCCAGGATGGCGCACGCTGTTTGGTCCCTTGGTGGTGGGTAGTTCTGTCACGACCGTCGAAAGAAGAGGACCAAAGTGCAGCGTGGCGAGCCAGTGGTGGAGCGGGGTCTGCGTCCCGCACCTTAGAGCCGCCACCGCGGATAGATGCCCACTCAGACCCTCCCCTATAGGTTCAGGTTTTGCGGCCGGAGTCTGCACCTTTGGCGGGGGTACTGTCACACCCTGACCTTAGAGAGCCTTTTTATGTCTCTATTTGGTTTGGTCAGGGTGTGATTTGGGGTGGGCATTCTATGTTTTGTTTTCTATGATTTTGTGTTTCTATGTTTTGGCCAGGGTATGGTTCTCAATCAGGGACAGCTGTCTATCGTTGTCTCTGATTGGGAACCATACTTAGGTAGCCCTTTTTCCCTCCTTTCGTTGTGGGTAGTTGTCTTTGTTTGTGACACTATAGCCCTTAAGCTTCGCGGTCGTTTTTGTATTGTTTATTGTTTTTGTTGGCATCATTCCAAAATAAAAGTAATGTACGCCCACCACGCTGCACCTTGGTCCACTTCTGTTGACGGCCGTGACAGCACGATGGCGCACGTGCGCAGCCGGCTTGGGTTCCGTGTAAGAGCTTTCCACACCTGGAATGTGCAATATTTGCCACATTATTCTTTTAAACATTCTTCAAGCTCTGCCAAGTTGGGTGTTGATCATTGCCAGACTGCCATTTTCAATTATTGTCATAGATTTTCAAGCTGTTTTAAGTAAATAATTAACTAGGCTACTCAGGAACATTCAATGTCGTCTTGCTAAGCAACTCCAGTCTATATTTGGCCTTGTGTTTTAGGTTATTGATGAAAGGTGAATTTGTCTCCCAGTGTCTGTTGGAAAGCAGACTGATCCAGGTTTTCCTCTAGGATTTTGCCTGTGCTTAGCTCTATTCTGTTTCTTTTCATCTTAAAAGACAAAACTACCTAATCCTTGCCAATGACAAGCAAACGCATAACATGATGCAGCCACCATCATGCTTGAAAATATGGAGAGTGTTACAGTACTCAGTGAGGTGATGTGATGTATTGTGTTGGATTTACCCCAAACATATAATGCTTTGTATTCAGGACATAAGTTAATTTCTTTGCCACATTTTTAGCAGTTTTACATTAGTGCCTTATTGCAAACAGGCAAACAATTCTGCATAAGATTTCTTCTTTTCACTCTGTCATTTAAGTTAGTATTGTGGAGTAACTACAATGTTGTTGATCCATCCTCAGTTTTCTCCAATTACAGCCATTAAACTCTGTAACTGTTTTAAAATCACCATTGGCCTCATGGTGAAATCCCTGAGCGGTTTCCTTCCTCTCCGGCAACTGAGTTACGATGGACGCTTTTAACTTTGTAGCGACTGGGTGTATTGATACACCATCTAAAGTGTAATGAGTAACTTCACCACTTCACCATATTCAATGTCTGCTTTTTTTATTTTTACCCATCTACCAATAGGTGCCCTTCTTTGCAAGACATTGGAAATGCTCTTGGTCTTTGTGGTTGAATCTGTGTTTGAAATTCACAGCTCGACTGTGTGTGGTACAGAGATGAGGTAGTCATTCAAAAATAATGTTAAACACTATTTTTGCACACAGACTGAGTCCATGCAAATTATTATGTGACTTGTTAAGGACATTTTTACTCCTGAACTTTAGGCTTGCCATAACAAAGGGGTTGAATACATACTGACTCAAGACATTTCAGCTTTTCCTTTTATAATATTTTGTTAAAATTTCTAGAAACATAATTCCACTTTATGTGGTATTGTGTGTAGGCCAGTGACATAAAATCTCAATTTAATAAATTTTCCTTTCAGGCTGTAACACAACAAAATGTAGAAAAAATGTAGGGGTGTGAATACTTCCTTAAGGCACTGTACATACTGTTGTTCTCAATAATTGTCATCAACAGTAAATAGCCTACAGTGTCACTGTCAGCGTTATAGACATTAAACTAGTATTACAGATAACAAGTAGCATTCAACAGTGGTAGAAATGTGGCTGCTGCATAAACCAGGCCATTAAATAATATGTATGCAGTACCATGGTACACATTTTTACGATATGTTGTAAAGTCGGTGCTGCATTTCTCCGTCTATCTACTATGTGAATCTCCTGCATCTCCCAGGTATGTCTCATTGTGTTGAGATGTGAGAGTACAGTGTTGACCCAGGGACCCGTGGCTGGTTTGTCTGTTCTCCGCCTGCAGCAACGAGCAGCTCCAGCACTGATGAAAATCCCTATAATTGGCCAAGCCTCCACACATGGCCCCGAGCTCCTCCATTCTACATTTCCAATGACACACCACAGAGACGGAGAGAGTGAGAGGGGGAAGGAGTGGGGTAGAGAGAGGGAGTGGGCAACCTGACTGAAGATGCATCTCCAATTCTGTGTGTGTGTGTGTGTGTGTGTGTGTGTGTGTGTGTGTGTGTGTGTGTGTGTGTGTGTGTGTGTGTGTGTGTGTGTGTGTGTGTGTGTGTGTGTGTGTGTGTGTGTGTGTGTGTGTGTGTGTGTGTGTGTGTGTGTGTGTGTGTGTGTGTGTGTGTGTGTGTGTGTGTGTGTGGTGTGTGTGTGTGTGGGGTGTGTGTGTGTGCGGTGTGTTGTGTGTGCGGTGTGCTGTGTGTGTGCTGTGCTGTGTGTGTGTCTGCGCTCAGAATGTTGTTGACATTAGCATATTCTATGTGAACTGGTAGCAGCATGATGCAACACAGCCTTGACATAGCAGAAGAAGTCATCCTTGTATACCAGGAAGTTAGTCACATAATGTCTATATAACGTCCTGTATACCAGGAAGTTACACTGAAATCATGTCAATATAATGTCTTGTATACCAGGAAGTTGCACTGAAATCATGTCTATATAATGTCTTGTATACCAGGAAGTTGCACTGAAATCACGTCTATATAAAGTCCTGTATACCAGGAAGTTGCAGTCACATCATGTCTATATAATGTACTGTATACCAGGAAGTTAGTCACATCACGTCTATATAATGTCCTGTATAACAGGAAGTTGCAGTCAAATCATGTCAATATAATGTCCTGTATACCAGGAAGTTACAGTCACATCACGTCTAAATAATGTCCTGTATACCAGGAAGTTACAGTCACATCACGTCTATATAATGTCCTGTATACCAGGAAGTTACAGTCACATCACGTCTATATAATTAGTCCTGTATACCAGGAAGTTACAGTCACATCACGTCTAAATAATGTCCTGTATACCAGGAAGTTACAGTCACATCACGTCTAAATAATGTCCTGTATACCAGGAAGTTACAGTCACATCACGTCTATATAATGTCCTGTATACCACGAAGTTACAGTCACATCACATCTATATAATGTCCTGTATACCAGGAAGTTGCACTGAAATCATGTCTATATAATTAGTCCTGTATACCAGGAAGTTACAGTCACATCACATCTATATAATGTCCTGTATACCAGGAAGTTACAGCCACATCACGTCTATATAATGTCCTGTATACCAGGAAGTTACAGTCACATCACGTCTATATAATTAGTCCTGTATACCACGAAGTTACAGTCACATCACATCTATATAATGTCCTGTATACCAGGAAGTTGCACTGAAATCATGTCTATATAATTAGTCCTGTATACCAGGAAGTTACAGTCACATCATGTCAATATAATGTCCTGTATACCAGGAAGTTACAGTCACATCACGTCTATATAATTAGTCCTGTATACCACGAAGTTACAGTCACATCACGTCTATATAATGTCCTGTATACCAGGAAGTTACAGTCACATCATGTATATATAATGTCCTGTATACCAGGAAGTTGCACTGAAATCATGTCTATATAATTAGTCCTGTATACCAGGAAGTTACAGTCACATCATGTCAATATAATGTCCTGTATACCAGGAAGTTACAGTCACATCACGTCTAAATAATGTCCTGTATACCAGGAAGTTACAGCCACATCACGTCTATATAATGTCCTGTATACCAGGAAGTTACAGCCACATCACGTCTATATAATGTCCTGTATACCACGAAGTTACAGTCACATCATGTCTATATAATGTCCTGTATACCAGGAAGTTACAGTCACATCATGTATATATAATGTCCTGTATACCAGGAAGTTACAGTTACATCACATCTATATAATGTCCTGTATACCAGAAACGTACAGTTATATCACGTCTAAATAATTAGCCCTGTATACCAGGAAGTTACAGTCAGTCAAGATGCTGGTAGACGGCAACCTTGAAATCCCTCTCAGGAGAAATGAACATTACATCTCTGATTCTACCCAGGCTGTTTTAAGGTTGCTCTCTATCTCTCTTTCAATGTCTCTAGTGAACATCTCTCTCTCTCTTTCCCTCTCTCTCTCACTCTCTCTCATCACGCCTCTCTTCTTCCCCATTCAATATCTCTGTTCTCTCTATCCCTCCTCCCCTCCTCCAGGCCTCTCTCGATCCATGTGTAGGGTGTACCAGTGCACGTGGGCCTGTTATCTCCCAGACACACTTCTGGCGTTGGCATGGTGACAGAACGTCCTGAGGCCCAAACTTTCGCAGGCTCTACTTCTCACTGTTTGGCAGCCAAGAATACGCCAGCCAGAGCCAGGGATGTCCACACTGCTCTCCGGCCCTGGCACAACAGGCGCAGGCAGAGAGGTACGACATGAAGGCTGAAGTCTGAACCCAGCATCAGTCCATGTAAGGGCACTCTGAACTCATTGGCTTCAATAATAGCAAATATGGTTATATGATGTCAGAGTCCCATTTGGCTCAGTTGGTAGATCATGGTGCTCGCAACACCAGGGTTGTGAGTTTGATTGCCACGAGGGACCAGTACGAAAATGTTTGCTCTCACTTCTGGATAAGAGCGTCTGCTAAATGACTCAACTGTAAATGAAGACTCATTCTACGCTCACGTGTCATCATACAAATTACATTTACAGATAAGGACTCACAAAATATATGTGTAAAGTGATAAAGACAAATGTAGCGAGTTGTACAATACATTTTCTAGATGAAGGATAAGTACCGAATGGTTTTTAAATGTGTGCATGCTCTTCTCCTCAGAGAAAACAACAGCTGATTCAAAGGGGGCGTGCGGGTTTTAAAACACTTCCGCACTATCCTCCAGGAGGATACTCTCATCTTTTGAGGTAGGTAATGAAAGAGGGGAGCACACTAACGAATTCACACTCTCCTCCACCAAATCAAATCAAATGTTATTTGTCACATGCGCCGAATACAACAGGTGTAGACCTACCTTACAGTGAAGTGCTAACCTACAAGCCCTTAAAACCCCTCTGGGATATGTGGGCCACTTGGCCAATACCCAGGGAAAATGTAGAGCGCCAAATTCAAAAAAATGATATAAAATCAAACTTTCATTAAATCACACATGTAAGATACCAAATTAAAGCTACACTCGTTGTGAATCCAGCCAACATGTCATATTTCAAAAAGGCTTTTCGGCGAAAGCATAAGATGCTATTATCTGATGATAGCACAACAGTAAACAAACAGAGTAGCATATTTCAATACTGCAGGCACGACACAAAACGCAGAAATAAAATATAAATCATGCCTTACCTTTGACGAGATTCTTTTGTTGGCACTCCAATATGTCCCATAAACATCACAAATGGTCCTTTTGTTCGATTAATTCCATCCATATATATCCAAATTGTCCATTTATTTGGCGCGTTTGATCCAGAAAAAAACAGCTTCCAATTTGCGCAACGTCACTACAAAATATCTCAAAAATTACCTCTAAACTTTGCCAAAACATTTCAAACTACTTTTGTAATACAACTTAAGGTATTTGTAAACGTTAATAATCGATCAAATTGAAGACGGGTCTATCTGTTTTCAATACAGGAGATCAACAAACTAATGCTACTTTTCGAGTCTTGCGCAACTCTCAAACAGTACACTTGACGTTACACTATTTCCAGATGGCCTTACTTCTTCATTGCACAAAGGAATAACCTCAACCTATTTCTAAAGACTGGTGACATCCAGTGGAAGCGGTAGGAACTGAAAACAGGCTGAGTAGAAATCCAGCATCCCAATGAAAACCCATTGAACAGACAGTGACCTAAAAAAAATAAAAAAATTAATGGTTAGTCCTCGGGGTTTTGCCTGCTACATAAGTTCTGTTATACTTACAGACATGATTCAAACAGTTTTAGAAACTTCAGAGTGTTCTCTATCCAAATCTACTAATAATCATATCTGATATTCTGGGGATGAGTAGAAGGAAGTTGAAATTGGGCACGCTATTTATCCAAAAGTGAAAATGCTGCCCCCTATTCTAGAGAAGTTTTAACCAACAATATAGTTTTAAGAAAAAAATGTAAAAATTTAGAGATAAGAATAACAAATAATTAAAGAACAGCAGTAAATAACTATAGTGGGGCTATATACAGGAGGTACCTGTACATAGGTAATTGAGGTAATATATACATGTGGATAGAGTTATTAAAGTGACTATGCATAGATAACAACAGAGAGTAGCAGCAGTGTAGAAGGGGGTGGGGGGGCAATGCAAATAGTCTGGGTAGCCATTTGATTAGCTGTTAAGGAGTCTTATGGCTTGGGGGTAGAAGCTGTTTAGAAGCATCTTAGACCTAGACTTGGCGCTCCGGTACCGCTTGCCGTGCGGTAGAAGAGAGAACAGTCTATGACTAGGGTGACTAAAGTATTTGACAATTTTTAGGGCTTTCCTCTGACACCGCCTAGTATAGAGGTCCTGGATGGCAGGAAGCTTAGCCACTGTGATGTACTGGGCTGTACGCACTACCCTCTACAGTTGCCATACCAGGCAGTGATGCAACCTGTCAGGATGCTCTCGATGGTGCAGCTGGAAAACCTTTTGAGGATCTGAGGACCCATGCCAAATCTTTTCAGACTCCTGAGGGGGAATAGGTGTTGTCGTGCCCTCTTCACGACTGTCTTGTTGTGCTTGGACCATGTTAGTTTGTTGGTGATGTGGATGCCATGGAACTTGAAGCTCTCAATCTGCTCCACTACAGCCCTGTTGATGAGAATGGGGGCGTGCTCGGTCCTCCTTTTCCTGTAGTCCACAATCATCTACTTTGTCTTGATCACATTGAGGGAAAGGTTGTTGTCCTTGCACCACATGGTCAGGTCTCTGACCTCCACCCTATAGAGTGTCTCATCGTTGTCGGTGATCAGGCCTACCACTTTTATGTCATCAGCAAACTTAATGATGGTGTTGGAGTCGTGCCTGGCCATGCAGTCATGAGTGAACAGGGAGTACAGGAGGATACTGAGCACACACCCCTGAGCACCCCGTGTCGAGGATCAGCGTGGCGGATGTGTTTTTGCCTACCCTCACCACCTGGGGAAGCCCGTCATAAAGTCCAAGATCCAGTTGCAGAGGGAGGTGTTTAGTCCGAGGTTCCTTAGCTTAGTGATGAGCTTTGAGGGCACTATGGTGTTGAACGCTGAGCTGTAGTCAATGAATAGCATTCTCACATAGGTCTTCCTTTTGTCCAGGTGTGAACGGGCAGTGTGGAGTGCAATAGAGATTGCATCATCTGTGGATCTGTTGGTGTGGTATGCAAATTGGAGTGGGTCTAGGGTTTCTGGGATAATGGTGTTGATGTGAGCCATGACAAGCATTTCAAAGCATTTCATGGCTACAGACGTGAGTGCTACGGGTCGGTAGTCATTTAGGTAGATTACCTTAGTGTTCTTGGGCACAGGGACTATGGTGGTCTGCTTGAAACATGTTGGTATTACAGACTCAGACAGGGAGAGTTTGAAATGTCAGTGAAGACACTTGCCAGTTGGTCAGCGCATGCTCGGAGTACACGTCCTGGTAATCCGTCTGGCGCTGCGGCCTTGTGAATGTTGACCTGTTTAAAGGTCTTACTCACATTGGCTGTTGAGATTGTTTATCACACAGTCGTCTGGAACAGCTGTTGCTCTTATGCATGTTTCAGTGTTACTTGCCTCGAAGCGAGCATAGACGTTATTTAGCTTGTCTGGAAGGCTTGTGTCACTGGGAAGCTCTCGGCTGTGCTTCCCTTTGTGGTCTGTAATGGTTTGCAAGCCCTGCCACATCCAACGAGCGTCAAAGCCGGTGTAATACAATTCAATCTTAGTCCTGTATTGACACTTTGCCTGTTTGATGGTTCGTCAGGAGGGCATAGCGGGATTTCTTATAAGCTTCTGGGTTAGAGTCCCAGCTCTACCCTTTAGCTCAGTGTGAATGTTGCCTGTAATCCATAGCTTCTGGTTGGGGTATGTACGTACAGTCACGGTGCGGACGACGTCCTCAATGCACTTATTGAGAAAGCAAGTGACTCATGTTGTGTATTCCTCAGTGCCATGGGAAGAATCCCGGAACATATTCCAGTCTGTGATAGCAAAACAGTCCTGTAGTTTAGCATCTGCTTCATCTGACCACTTTTTTATAGACCGAGTCACTGGTGCTTCCTGCTTTCATTTTTGCTTGTAAGCAGGAATCAGGAGGATAGAATTATGGTCGGATTTGCCATATGGAGGGCGAGGGAAAGCTTTGTACGCATATTTTTTGTGGAGTATTTATTTATTTTATTTAACCTGTATTTAACTAGGCAAGTCAGTTAAGAACAAATTCTTATTTACAATGACAGCCTACCGGGGAACAGTGGGTTAACTGCCTTGTTCAGCGGCAGAGCAACAAATTTTTACCTTGTCAGCTTAGGGATTCAATCCAGCAACCTTTCGGTTACTGACCCAACTCTCTAACAACTAGGCTACCTGCCGAGTAAAGGTGGTCTATAATTTTTCCCCTCTGGTTGCACATTTAACATGCTGATAGAAATTAGGTAAAACTGATTTAAGTTTCCCTGCATTAATAACATGTTAAGGATCTCTACAGATCAGTGGGACGGTTGAGCTAATGTGCGCTAATGTGATTAGCATGACGTTGTAAGTAACAAGAACATTTCCCAGGGCTTAGACATATCTGATATGGGCAGAAAGCTTTAATTATTGTTAATCTAACTGCACTGTCCAATTTACAGTAGCTATTACAGTGAAAGAATACCATGCTATTGTTTGAGGAGAATGCACAATTATAAACTTGAAAATGTATGAATAAACCAATTAGGCACATTTGGGAAGTTTTGATACAACATTTTGAATAGATATGCAATAATTAATTTGATCGGTCTAAAACTTTGCATACACAATGCTGCCATCTAGTGGCCAAAGTCTAAATTGTGCCTGGGCTAGACTAATTTATTATAGCCTTTAACTTGCATTTCAAAGACGATGGTTTAAAAAAAATAAAACTTTTCTTACCAGATCTGATGTGTTATATTTTCTTACATTAATTTCACATTTCCAAAAACTTCAAAGTGTTTCCTTTCAAATGGTACCAAGAATATGCAAATGCTTGCTTCAGGTCCTGAGCTACAGGCAATTAGATTTGGGTATGTCATTTTTTGCAAAAATTGAAAAATAGGGTGGATCCTTAATTAAAGTCCCCGCCCACTAGGAGCACCGCCTCTGGATGAGCGTTTCCCCGTTTGCTTATGATGGTATACAGCTCATTGAGTGCGGTTTTTGTTCCAGCATCGGTCTGTGGTGGTATGTAGACAGCTCCGAAAAATACAGATAAAAACTCTAGGTAGATAGTGTGGTCTATAGCTTATCATGATACACTCCACCTCAGGCAAAACCTTGAGACTTCCTTAGATATCGTGCACCAGTCGTTGTTTCCATATATGCATAGGCCCACGCCCCGTGTCTTACCAGAGGCTGCTGTTCTATCCTGCCGATAGAGTGTATAACCCGCCAGCTGAATGTTCTTAATGTCGTCTTTCAGCCACAACTCAGTGAAACATAAGATATTAAAGTTTTTAATATCCCGTTGGTAGGATATACATGCTTTCAGTTCGTCCTGTTTATTTTCTAGCGATTGAACATTAGCTTGCAGGATGGAAGGCAAAGGCAGATTAGTCACTCGTCGCCTGATGCACACAAGGTACCCTGATCTTTTTCAGCGAAATCTCAGTTTCCTTCTCCAGCAAATGACGGGGATCTGGGCCTTGTAGTATATGCCTCCCGTCCGACTCATTGAAGAAAAACTCTTTGTCTAATCTGAGGTGAGTAATCACAGTTCTGATGTCCAGAAGCTCTTTTCGGTCATAGGAGAAGGTAGCAGCAACATTATGTACAAAAACAAGTTACGAACAACGCGCCATCTTCATGAAAAAAAAATAAGGAAAAAATGAATAAAAATATATTAAAAAAAGAAAATATAATATAAAATATAAAATAACAATTCACACTCTCCTCGACCACTTATTGGTTTCTGGGTCACCGTTGAGAGGAAGACAGAGGAGTCAAGGAGAGGACAGTCTTTTGTCCAATTTAAAATCTCCCCTAATCTGTACTGCAGCAGGAAGCGATGTCATCAACCCCAAACCCCTGGAGTCTCTAAAGAAACATCTCGACACAACAATCAATAAACAGAAGTACATGTAAACAGAATGTACGCAAAAGTGGCAACATCATACTTTTAGAGACCGGGACAAAACGGATGGACAGACAGACGGACGCCGGTTATTGATAGCATCACGGGCCGTGCTCTAGATTGATTATTGTGCTGTGACAAAAGAAATAATAGCAAACATGGCACAGGACGCTGGTCCCCCTGGCTGGAATTATTAATATGCTTTCCTCCAGGGAAGAAGGGATGGAGAGATGGAGGAAGAGAGCCTGGCACCCAGCACCCACTGCTACAGGGAGAAAGAGGGGGAGAGTATGATAGGACACGGGGGATTTGGACTCTTTAATCTTGTCCTGCTCTGCTTTGATAAGTACAGAAATGTCCCCTGCTCACAAGATAGAGCTGTTTCTCTCTCTTTCGATTCCTTTCTGAAAATTTGATTCATATTTATGCATGAGCATGTACAGTATTTGTTTGTCAGATTTCCTCATTTATTTTCCCAAAGTCCTCTTAAAGGAAACATAGTTAGAGGGGAGTTGAATGACTTTGGCAAGTTAGATTGGTGTGTGTCTGTGTGTGTAGCCTGTGTGTCATTCTGTCAGCCTGTCTGTCTGTCAGTCTGTCTATATGTCAGTCTGTCAGTCCATAACTGGACAAGTGCATTGAAACCAGAGGAGCTGATTGCAAAGTGCACCCTTCACAGCCACACAGCCTATTGACGTCTGTTTTCCGAGGAGTTCTCATAACCCCACACAAATCCCCCCTGAAGTAGGCTGGCAGTCAGGGCTGAGCGCTGTGTTGACGTCGCTGCCGGGCTCGCCTTTGAAGTCTCTGACCTTTTGGTCCCGCTTGTCACTGGTGAAAAACCAGACTGTCAAGTTTGCCCCAGCGCTCTGGAATGAAAATCGGGCTTTCTGAGCCACTTTTGTCACCCCGGTCCTTTGAGTAATACACCATGTATGTACTGTGTATAAGTGCAGTCATCAATGGGAGACTGGCAGTCACATGAACCATCAATCTCTCCACTGGTCTTCTGCCGTAACATATTCACAATGGAGCTGCAAAGTGAACATTATCCCTGGTATCCTATGCTACTAATAAAATAACATTAACACTTATTTCAATGTGTGGGCTGGGTTGGGTTGAGTGACATTGTGGGTGTGTAAGTGTGGGGGTGTGTTTGTGTGTGTGTGTGTGTGTGTGTGTCTGTGTGCGTGTGTATGTGTCTTTGCATCTCTGTGAGTTTGTAGTTTACGTATGAGTGTTTGTCCCTTCTGTTTAATTTAAGTTACGACTCACCTGGAGTGGATGCGTGTCATAAGACAGAGCTCACACAGGAAGCGCTGGCTGTGGAATGTGACACCAAATGACTCGCCTTATGGCTTTCAGTAAGTCATCAAAGAAACTAGGTAACTAACTAACTAGTTCCCCATTGTGTTCCACTGAACCACTACGCTAACACAAACACACACGTCTAGCGTCAACAACACACATTGTATAAGAAACAGTGTAATACTATGAAGTTTTTATAAATGTGACTATGGAATAATTACTATTACTTAGTTGATATAGTATACCTAACAATATCATACAATATTACATTTTATATAATGGAACATAAACAGAAAAAAATCCCTTTTTCAGGACCCTGTCTTTCAAAGATAATTTGTAAAAATCCAAATAACGTCACAGATCTTCATTTTAAGGGTTTAAACACTGATTCTCATGCTTTTTCAATGAACCATAAACAATTAATGAACATGCACCTGTGGAAAGGTTGTTAAGACACTAACAGCTTACTGACGGTAGGCAATTAAGGTCACAGTTATGAAAATGTAGGACACTAAAGAGGCCTTTCTATTGACTCTGAAGAAAGATGCTCATGCTCATCTGTGTGAACGTGCTTTAGGCTTGCTGCAAGGAGGCATGAGGACTGCAGATGTGGCCAGGGAAATAAATTGCAATGTCCGTACTGTGAGACCCCTAAGACAGCACTACAGGGAGACAGGACGGACAGCTGATCGTTCTCGCAGTGGCAGATCACGTGTAACAACACCTGCACAGGATCAGTACATCCGAACATGCCCGAGTTACACCAGGAATGCACAATCCCTCCATCAGTGCTCAGACTGTCTGCAATAGGCTTAGAGAGGCTGGACTGAGGGCTTGTAGGCCTGTTGTAAAGCAGGTCCTCACCAGACATCACCTGCAACATCGTCGCCTATGGGCATTAACCCACCGTCGCTGGACCAGACAGGACTGGCAAAAAGTGCTCTTCACTGACGAGTTAAGGTTTTGTTTCACCAGGGGTGATGGTCGGATTCAAGTTTATCGTCGAAGGAATGAGCGTTACACCGAGGCCTGTACTCTGGAGCGGGATCGATTTGGAGGTAGAGGGTCCGGTCATGGTCTGGGGCGGTGTGTCACAGCGTCATTGGACTGAGCTTGTTGTCATTGCAGGCAATCTCAATGCTGTGCGTTACAGGGAAAACATCCTCCTCCCTCATGTGGTACCCTTCCTGCAGGCTCATCCTGACATGACCCTCCAGCATGACAATGCCACCAGCCATACTGCTCATTCTGTGCGTGATTTACTGCAAGACAGGAATGTCAGTGTTCTGCCATGGCCAGCGAAGAGCCCGGATCTCAATCTGACTGTTACCCCCCCTTTGTTCAGGGACACATTATTCCATTTATGTTAGTCACATGTCTGTGGAAATTGTTCAATGTATGTCTCAGTTGTTGAGTCTTGTTATGTTCATACACATATTTACACATGTTAAGTTTGCTGAAAATAAACGCAGTTGACAGTGAGAGGACATTTCTTTTTTTTTTATTACAATGTAACACATAAAATACCATTCATATAATATAACATATTACATTTGAACAGACAGACATCAAATTAAGACAATATAATGTGACATTTTTTATATTGTACAATATTTTCTCTTGAGGTCTCATTTATTCTCCATATCATTGTGGTCAAGGTCAGATGGTCAAGGTCAGAGCTCCTACTGTATGATTGTCTATTCCAGAAAAGCACCATGCATGGCTGATGCAATCAGGCAAGTCCCAGGAGTCTGAGGGAAGTTGGATGGAAGCAGTGTATTATCTGGTAATGTAACATGAATATGACAAGGCAACTGCGCTGTACTCGAAAGCCAGACCCCCTGAGCTACGCCCCCAGAGCAATGCACTCTGACTGTCTGCTCTTTACACACACACACAGACACACCGACACACACACACACACACCGACACACACCGACACACACACACCGACACACACCGACACACGCACACGCACACGCACACACACACACACACACACACACACACACACACACACACACACACACACACACACACACACACACACACACACACACACACACACACACACACACACACACACACACACACACACACACACACCACACCACACCATACCACACCACTTCACTTCATTGATTACAGCTCAGTGTTCAACACCATAGTGCCTTCCAAGCTAAGCACTAAGCTAAGGACCCTGGGACTGAACACCTCCCTCTACAACTGGATCCTGTGCTTCCGGATGGGCTGCCCCCAGGTGGTGAGGGTAGGCAACAACACATCCACCATGCTGACTCTCAACATGGGGGCCCCTCAGGGGTGTGTACTTAGTCCCCTCCTGTACTCCCTGTTCAACCACGACTGAGTGGCCGTGCACGAATCCAACACCATCATTAAGTTTGCTGAAGACACGATGGTGGTTGGCCTGATCACCGACAACGATGAGAAAGCCTATAGGGAGGAGGTCAGAGACCTGGAAGTGTGGTGTCAGAACAATAACCTGTCCCTCAACGTCAGCAAGACAAAGGAGCTGATTGTGGACTACAGGAAACAGAGGACCAAGCAAACACACCAACACAGTCGTGAAGATGGCATGACAATGCCTCTTCTTCCTCAGAAGACTGAAAAGATTTGTCACTGGTTCTCAGATCCTCAAAAAGTTCTACAGCTGCAGCATTGAGAGCATCTTGACTGTTTGCATCACGGCTTGCTATGGCAACTGCTTGGCATCCGACCGCAAGGCGCTACAGAAGGTAGTGCATGTTGCCCAGTACATCTCTGGGGCCGAGCTATCCATGACCTTTATACAAGGTGGTGTCAGAGGAAGGCCTGGAAAATGTTCAAAGACTCCAGCCATCCAAGTCATAGACTGTTTTCTCTGCTACCGCATGGCAAGTCTGGAACTAAGGTTGAATATTTTCCAGGTATTTTACCTATGTTCCATCCCGAGAATAAATAATTTTTCTCCCTGGTAATCCGCTATTTCCCGCCAAAACCGGAAGTGTCATTCAAAAGCATTATAAAGCATTATAAGTAGGCCTATGTCTGGATTTGATTAGAGCTTTGATCTAAAATTCAAGCCTGATGCTACCTGAGCCTGATGAGCCATACATTAAATACATTTTTTGAGCCCAAAAAAGACCAATACTTATATGATATAAACTACTGCAGAATAATCACGACAGAAAAACTGAAAATCCCATAGATGTAGCTTGCTAAATGCTCTCTTGGGTAAATAAATTAAACTAGCTACAGTAGGCTAATCTTTTTGAGTGTGAACTGTATTACTATACTGTTTTATATTATAATGTATTACATGTACAGTACCAGTCAAAAGTTTGGACACACCTACTCATTCAAGGGTTTTTCTTTATTTGTACTATTTTCTACATTGTAGAATAATAGTAAAGACATCAAAACTATGAAATAACACATATGGAATCATGTAGTAAGCATAAAAAAGTGTTAAAAATACATTTTCTATTTGAGATTCTTCAAAGTAGCCACCCTTTGCCTTTGACAGCTTTGCTCACTCTTTGCATTCTCTCAACCAGATTCACGAGGTAGTCACCTGGAATCTATTTCAATTAACAGTTGTGTCTTGTTAAAAGTTAAATTGTAGAGTTTCTTTCCTTCTTAATGCATTTGAGCCAATCAGCTGTGTTGAGTCAAGGTGGGGGGTAACTTATCCTGCTGCAGAGGATAAGTTCATTAGCGTTACCAACCTCAGCAATTAACTGCACCTCAGATTGCAGAATGCTTCACTGAGTTCAAGTAAAAGTGTCACGCCCTGATCTGTTTCACCTGTCTTTGTGATTGTCTCCACCCTCCTCCAGGTGTCCCCATCTTCCCCATTATCCCCTGTGTATGTATACCTGTGTTCTCTGTTTGTCTGTTGCCAGTTCAGTTTGTTCCTCAAACGTACCAGCGTTTTAACCCCTTGCTCCTGTCTTGTTTACATTCCAGTTCTCTAGTTCTCCCAGTTTTGTGCTTTCTGCACGCCCTGACCTTGATCCCACCTGCTGTCCTGTAACTTTGCCCCACTACTCTGGATTACGGACTTCTGCCTCACCTGACCCTGAGCCCGGCTGCCATCTGTACCTTTACTTTCCCGTGTTCGATTAGATAAACTTTTGTAACTTCGACACTGTCTGCACTTGGGTCTTACCTTCAAACGTGATAAACAGACACATCTCAACATCAACTGTTCAGAGGAGACTGTGTGAATCATGCATTCATGGTCGAATTGCTGCAAAGAAACCACTACTAAAGGACACCAATAATAAGAAGAGACTTGCTTTGGCCAAGAAACACGAGCAATGGACATTAGACCTTTGGAAATCTGTCCTTCGGTCTGATGAGTCCAAACTTGAGATGTGTCTGGTTCCAACCACCGTGTCTTTGTGAGACGAAAAGTAGGTGAATGGATGATCTTTGCATAAGTGGTTCCCACCGTGAACCATGGAGGAGGAGGTGTGATGGTGTGGGGGGGCCTTGCTGGTGACGCTGTTGGTTATTAATTTAGAATTCAAGGCACACTTAACCAGAATGGCTGCCACAGCATTCTGCAGCGATACGCCATCCCATCTGGTTTGCGCTTAGTGGGACTATCATTTGTTTTTCAACAGGACAATGACACAAAACACACTTCCAGGCTGTGTAAGGGCTACTTGACCAAGAAGGGGAATGATGGACTGCTGCATCAGATGACCTGGCCTCCACAATCACCTGACCTCAACCTAATTTAGATGGTTTGGGATGAGTTGGAACGCAGAGTGAAGGTGGTCAAGCAGCCAACAAGTGGTCTGCATATGTGGGAATTCCTTCAAGACTATTGGAAAGCATCCCATGTGACAACAATCAGCTCATGAAGCTGGTTGAGAGAATACCAAGAGTGTGAAAATCTGTTATGAAGGCAAAGGGTGGCTACTTTGAAAAATATAAAATATAAAATGTATTTTGATTTTTTAAACACTTTTTTGGTAACTAAACTCAGCAAAAAAAGAAGCGTCCTCTCACTGTCAACCGCATTTATTTTCAGAAAACTTAACATGTGTAAATATTTGTATGAACATAACAATATTCAACAACTGAGACATAAACTGAACAAGTTCCACAGACATGTGACTAACAGAAATTGAATAATGTGTCTCTAAACAAAGGTGGAGTCAAAACCAAAGTTACAGTCAGTATCTGGTGTGGCCACCAGCTGCATTAGGTACTGCAGTGCATCTCCTCTTCATGGACTGCACCAGATTTGCCCGTTCTTGCTGTGAGATGTTACCACACTCTTACACCAAGGTACCTGCAAGTTCTCAGACTTTTCTGGGAGGAATGGCCCTAGCCCTCACACTCCGATCCAACAGGTTCAGGACATGCTCAATGGGATTGAGATCCGGGCTCTTCGCTGGCCATGGCAAAACACTGACTTCCTGTCTTGCAGGAAATCACGCACAGAACAAGCAGTATGGCTGGTGGCATTGTCATGCTGGAGGGTCATGTCAGGATGAGCCTACAGGAAGGGCACCACATGAGGGAGGAGGATGTCTTCCCTGTAACGCACAGCGTTGAGATTACCTGCAATGACAACAAGCTCAGTCCAATGATACTGTGACACACTGCCCCAGACCATGACGCACCCTCCACCTCCAAATCGATCCCGCTCCAGAGTACAGGCCTCGGTGTAACGCTCATTCCTTCGACGATAAACTTGAATCCGACCATCACCCCTGGTGAGAAAAAAATCTTGACTCGTCAGTGAAAAGCACTTTTTGCCAGTCCTGTCTGGTCCAGCGACGGTGTGTTTGTGCCCATAGGCGACGTTGTTGCCGGTGATGTCTGGTGAGGACCTGCCTTACAACAGGCCTACAAGCCCTCAGTCGAGCCTCTCTCAGCCTATTGTGGACAGTCTGAGCACTGATGGAGGGATTTTGTGTTCCTGGTGTAACTCGGGCAGTTGTTGTTGCCATCCTGTACCTGTCCTGCAGATGTGATGTTCGGATGTACTGATCCTGTGCAGGTGTTGTTACACGTGATATGCCACTGCGAGGATGATCAGCTGTCCGTCCTGTCTCCCTGTAGCACTGTCTTAGACGTCTCACAGTACGGACATTGCAATTTATTGCCCTGGCCACATCTGCAGTCCTCATGCCTTCTTGCAGCAAGCCTAAGGCATGTTCACGCAGATGAGCAGGGACCCACCTATAATCTTTCTTTAGGTGTTTTTCATAGTCAGTAGAAAGGCCTCTTTAGTGTCCTACGTTTTCATAACTGTGCCCTTAATTGTCTACCGTCTTTAAGCTGTTAGTGTCTTAACAACCGTTCCACAGGTGCATGTTCATTAATTGTTTATGATTCCTTGAACAAGCATGAGAAACAGTGTTTAAACCCTTTACAATGAAGATTTGTGAAGTTATTTGGATTTTTATGAATTATCTTTGAAAGACAGGGTCCTGAAAAAGGGACATTCCTTTTTTTGATGAGTTTACATGATTCTATATGTGTTTTTTCATTGTTTTGATGTCTTCCCTAGTATTCTACAATGTAGAAAATAGTAAAAAATAAAGAAAAACCTTTGAATGAGTAGGTGTGTCCAAACATTTTGCTGGTACTGTATATGGATTGGAATTGCTAACATCGTTCAAACCATGATAAAGCAGGAAGAGAACATGTGATTCTGGTGCAACACGTGGCCTACAAATTTACAAGTATAGGTGGCCCATAGAGGCCCTGAATACGTTAGGAAAAACAACAAAAAACAAAGATCTAGTGTAATATATTATAAAAAATAAAGCGAACTGGATGGAATATGGGGAAAAATGCACAAAATATCATTGGGTCAACCTTCAATATAGAAATGCTACCAAAAAAAGTGTATTGAAACCTGTTACAAATGATGGAGTCACGCATGATTCACCCAATGATATTTTGAAAGAGGAAGTAAAGTACTTTAAGAATATGTTTTCATTTCAGTCTCCTCCATCTCCACTAACTGGAACTAATTGTATGGATTTTTTTCCTAATAATAATGTAAAATTAACATCTGCACAGAAAGACTCATGTGAAGGCCAAATTACAGAGGAGGAACTTCTTGATGCAATTAAAGCCTTTAAGGCAGGGAAAACTCCAGGGCTGGATGGCATACCGGTGGAAGTATACAAAACTCTTTTTGATATACTCAGAGGACAATTATTAGCAGGTTTTAACCACTCCTATATAAATGGTAGATTATCAGACACGCAACAAGAAGGTCTGATATTATTACTGAAACAGGACCCAAGTGGTATATATAAATATCCAGTCTATATAAAAATAAATAATATATAAATTCTCTTACACGTCAGTGTTGTGATGCAAAAATCCTAGCAAAATGCTTGGCTCATAGAATTAAAAAAGTATTGTCAGATATTATTCATCCTAATCAGACAGGTTTTTTACATAGACGATACATTGGAGATATTATAAGACAAGTACTGGAAACAATAGAATACTATGAAATATCGGGGACACCAGGCCTGGTTTTCATAGCTGATTTTGAAAAGGCTTTTGATAAAGTACGACTGGAGTTTATATATAAATGCCTGGAATATTTCAATTTTGGGGAATCTCTTATAAAATGGGTTAAAGTTATGTATAGTAACCCTAGGTGTAAAATAGTAAATAATGGCTACATCTCAGAAAGTTTTTAACTATCTAGAGGAGTAAAACAAGGTTGTCCACTATCAGCATATCTATTTATTATTGCCATTGAAATGTTAGCTGTTGAAATTAGATCAAACAATAATATTTAGGGATTAGAAATCCGTGGCTTAAAAACTAAGGTGTCATTGTACACTGATGATTCATGTTTTCTTTTAAAACCACAATTAGAATCTCTCCATGGCCTCATAGAGGATCTAGATAATTTTGCTATCCTCTCTCTCTTCTCAAATTATGAGAAGTGTACTATATTACGTATTGGATCACAAAAAAATGCAAATTTTTAATTACCGTGTAGTTTACCAATTATATGGTCTGACGGAGATGTGGACATACTCGGTATACAAATCCCAAAAGAAAGAAATTATCTCACCCCAATACATTTTTATAGAAAGTTAGCAAAAATAGATAAGATCTTGCTACCATGGAAAGGAAAATACCTGTCTATTTGTAGAAAAATCACCCTGATTAAGTCTTTAGTCATATCACAGTATACCTATTTTCTTATGGTTTTGCCTACACATAGTGACCTGCTTTTTAAATTATATGAACAAAAAATATTCAATTTTATTTGGAATGGCAAGCCAGACAAAATTAAAAGGGCCTATTTATATAATGAATATGGATTTGGAGGGCAGAAATGATTAAATATTAAAACATTAGACCACTCACTAAAGGCATCAGTCATACAAAAGTTAGACTTAAATCCAAACGGGTTCTCTAGTAAATTGGTAGGAATGTCTCATCCTATGTTCAAGAATGGCCCTTTTCCCTTTATTCAGATTACACCTGCTCACTTTCGGTTGTTTGAAAAGTAAATATTCTCCAAAATGTCGTTATTTTTTAAACAAGCCTTAGAAAGTTAGTTGCAATTTCAGTTTAATTCACCTGAAAAGACAGAACAAATATTACAACAAATATTGTGGTTAAATTCAAATATACTAATTGATTTAAAAAAATGTATTTTTTGAAGAAATTTTTAAAAAGGTATAATTTTCGTGAATGATATCATAAATAGGACTGGTGGAGTTATGTCACACATGCAGCTAACACAGACATATGGAAATGTCTGCTCTACCCAAAATTACAACCAACTAATTGCAGCATTGCCACAAAAATGGAAGAGGCAAGTAGAAGGGGAAAAAAGTAAGGAAATTGTATGTCGGCCCTGTATTTAAAGAACATAAATGGTTAAAAGAAAAGTGTGATAAATATAAACATATACCAATTTCATTTAAGGACCAAAAAACTGACAGCTGCGCCATATAAATTGCAAAATAGTTGGGAAGAGATTTCGATGTACCCATTCCATGGCACATGGTTAATGAATTGATACGCAAAACAACGCCGGATTCAAAACTTAGAATTTTTCAATTTAAATTACTATACAATATTCTTGCAACTAATAGAATGTTATATATATGGGGGATACAATCTTCCCAGCTCTGCATATTTTGCTGTGAGGAGGCAGAGTCATTAGATCATTTATTTTGGTATTGTCCATATGTAGCTCGTTTTTGGTCACAGGTCCAGGAATGGCTGAAGAATTGCAACATTTGCCTAGAACTAATGCTGCAGATAGCAATACTGGGTGATTTGAAAAGCCATAGTCAATCAATCAATAATATTATTATTATTTTAGCAAAAATGTTTATCTGTAGAAGCTATGAGAATAGAAAGGTTCAGTACTTTGTGAAGCATCCCAACACAGTTGAAAAATATATGGCAAATAGAAATCCAAAATGGATGGTGTTAAGACCTTGATGGGAGGGGTTGAATGGAGCTGAAGGGTGGGACTAATAACAAGATAACCAATGTAAAACATACGGGGTCTGTTAAATGTATATAGGTTCAGAAATGTTGTGAAATAGCACAGTTACAAATAGAAATCATACTGGATGGAAATCAGAAATCAGAAATAGAGGAAGGACTAAAAACAAACAAAATATAACTATTGTAAAATAGATTGTCTCTGTAAAATGTGTATAAGATGTATAAACTGAAGTTAGAAGCCTAAGTGTTATGGTTTATTAGTTTACTCCAATTGGGGGAAGGGTGGTAGGGTTTGCGGGGAATAATAAAGGTATATTCAAAATGTATATCTATATAGGTAGGTGTATGTACAGTATATATGTGTTAATGTATGCATATGTGTATGTATATGATACATATATTTACAAAAAAAATTGAATGGGGGATTGGAAATGATGCAGACAATTACATTGATGGAAGCAAAACTCTTCCCGCAATATTAAGCTGATCCACCCCTTTAAAAAAATAAAAAATAAGTATAGTTGGCCTCCCGAGTGGTGCAATGGTCTAAGGCTGTGTCACAGCCGGCCATGAGCAGGGCGACACACAATTGTCTGGGTTAGGGAAGGGTTCGGCCGGGGGGATTTCCAATGCCAACTCTCAATGCCAATTTCACAGCTGGCTGCTGATTGGTGAAAGCACTCTGGCATGAAGTCATTGCAGAGTTATCAGAGACTAATAGAAAATGAGTTGAGCTCTGGTCATGTCTGTTCAGCTGAAATCCCAAAACATTCACAGGTTTCTGATTTCCGTTGGTTGGTTTGATTTTTGCATGAGCCTCAAACACTGAATGTTTTTGTGAGTTAATTTTAGATAAACAGCTAAGAAGTTACCATGCTAATAAATCTCTTCATTAGGCCCTAAGGCAGATGCCTGAGGAACCCCCATTGTACAGCTGCCAGACAATGATAATTTCTGATTGATTGTAATTACATACATATAGAATCATTCAGGGATGGACTACCTGAAAGTTTATTACAGGTTGTCTGAGTTGAGCCGGCAGTCTGGGGCACGTCTGTCTGTCCTTTGTTGGCTGTGTAGAGATGATGCCAGGTGTTTGTAATTAAGCATCAACACATGGAAGGAGAGTGTGATCCTGGGAACACTGGAATGGGAATGCTGAAACTTCCTGGACATGGGCATGCAGGATAGAGACAGAAAGTGGGATCCCTTATTTATCATTGGGGTTTGACGGAGGGCTTAGATACACTTTAAGGGCTAGGTCAGGAGATTTGTTTAACTGACGTCTCGGGTTTCACTTCTCAGGCATGTACTCCGTATCACGAGGCGACAATAACATTCAAGTACCTGAAAGAGATCAACTTTAAAAATGACTATCTAGCTCAACCGGGAGTGACAGAGGACATACTTTTCAGGCCTGCGGCCATGTGATACTGATGTGATCTAGTTAAACAACAGGTGTTTGTGATTCCAATGGAAATTCTGAGGACGATTCCCTATGAGATGCCAGCTTATTGCAGGTGTATTTTGGTGTCGGGGGGGGGGGGGGGGGGGGGGGGGGGCTCTCCCTCATAGAAATACAGTACTGTTCTCTTCAGTGGACAACGTTAGTGTTACCCAACCAGTTGTTCCCTTGTACACTGTTGCTCATAACATTATCTCAGTGTGAGAGTGGATGAGCAACAGAGGTGCTTGGCTGGGCAGGGTATTGAAAGGATTAGTAGGCTGTTCATTTACGATGCCCGTCTGCGCGGGGGCTTGTGAATGCTTGCTTTACACAGGGCTTGCCGGGGTACTCTCCTACTCCCTGCCGGGCTTCGCCCCTCAGCCATTCCAGGCCCCAGCAGTGCTACAAATATAAATCCCAACCAAAGTGATGCAAATTAAAGATGTTGAAGTAATCAGGGGAGCTGGCATTCTATATTATAGCATCCCCAATAAATTCCATTTCATTACCACATTTTCCAATAGATTTTTTGGGGGAGAAATTCCTGCTACCGATACGTCACCTTTAATCCATGTCAGATACTACTTTGCTTCAGGGGTTTTGGGGGATTCTAGAGACTCCGACTTGGACATTGATTTCAACAAGACTGTATAAACTTTGAGTAAAGTGATGAATATCCATACGTGTAGTAAATGTTGGATTTATCAAAGTGAACCGTTGCATTATCACATTGATATTTGCTGGAGTATATAGAAGGAGGTAAGGTAGGCCCAAGCACGCTGTTTATGTGTGGAATTCAAAGGTAAACTGCTTTTTGAAGAAAAGTTGGCCCTTTCTCTCCCCCCACCTCTGTTTTGTGTGGTTGCATCGTCGCTGTTCCTTTTTAAGAGCTTCTAGCAACACATGGGTGTGTTTATTACGGTTATATGGCCACCATAAACGGATTCCTCATTATGAATAAGGAACTTTTTAAAACTAAGCACTTTCTTTGAAGTGTGAAACATACTTTGGTACAAGCTGTGGAGTTAAATGCATTGAAATTATATTTACATTTTTTCCTATAAAACACCTGTGTTTGATGTCCAACTTTATTGTCCTAGTAGAAGCATTAATTGGTTATTTTAGAAAAGATTATATAGTCCAACATAAGAGTTTTATGTAGTGAAATGCATATTGGCAGCATATGTATGTGAATGGGACAAGGTGCATTTCCAGAAGGATAACCAGACTGAATGTAGCGCTGAGGGTCCAGTGACCCAAGCTGAGGGTCCAGTCACCCAAGCTGAGGGTCCAGTCACCCCAGCTGAGGGTCCAGTCACCCAAGCTGAGGGTCCAGTCACCCAAGCTGAGGGTCCAGTCACCCAAGCTGAGGGGAAGATGCCATAAAAGGTGGGGGGTTCAGACACTGGTGTTTTGGTTTTGGCATGAGACAATGCGGTGAGATGTGGTAAATTGTCGTGTTCAACTCCTCATACCATTACTGTAAAAAATATATACAAATAGTATGCACTTCAAGCAACCATGTTGATGGAGGCTTGTGTATGTACAGAGTATTGTATTTTATTGTCTATAGATTTTGAATGGAACTTTTTAAGGGGAACTTCTGAATTTCCTGGATGGTATAATGTATTTCTATAGACTAAGAGGGAAGTAGTCGCCTAGCTGAAATACCAGAATTAACTGGCCATTTGAAGTATTGGACTTAAATGTCATGTAGATAAAAATTTGAAGTTTCTGGATGGCGCTTCATGCATGGACACAATCGTCAGCTAACGAAGATAGACACGTCACACCAAACACTTTCCCCGAGTTTTACTCTCAGGAGAGAGTGTCACGTTCGTCGTAATGAGTGGACCAAGGTGCAGCGTGGTAGACGTACATTTTCCTTTATTAAATGAACACCGAACAAAAACAACAAAATACTAAACGAAATGTGAAGTTAATAATAGTACTAACATGCAACTATCCATAGACAAGATCCCACAAAGCACAATGGGGAAATGGCTGCCTAAATAGGATCCCCAATCAGAGACAACGATAAACAGCTGTCTCTGATTGGGTACCATACCAGGCCAACATAAATCATTATTCACCTAGATGACCCACCCTAGTCACTATCATGCCCCAACCAACATAGAGAATGAACAGCT
>NC_092093.1:57616466-57736466 GCF_045679555.1 Salvelinus alpinus
CTGTCGTTCTCAACTAACATCAAGGCGGTGGCCCGTTCCTGTAGGTTCATGCTCTACAACATCCGCAGAGTACGACCCTGCCTCACACAGGAAGCGGCGCAGGTCCTAATCCAGGCACTTGTCATCTCCCGTCTGGATTACTGCAACTCGCTGTTGGCTGGGCTCCCTGCCTGTGCCATTAAACCCCTACAACTCATCCAGAACGCCGCAGCCCGTCTGGTGTTCAACCTTCCCAAGTTCTCTCACGTCACCCCGCTCCTCCGCTCTCTCCACTGGCTTCCAGTTGAAGCTCGCATCCGCTACAAGACCATGGTGCTTGCCTACGGAGCTGTGAGGGGAACGGCACCTCAGTACCTTCAGGCTCTGATCAGGCCCTACACCCAAACAAGGGCACTGCGTTCATCCACCTCTGGCCTGCTCGCCTCCCTACCACTGAGGAAGTACAGTTCCCGCTCAGCCCAGTCAAAACTGTTCGCTGCTCTGGCACCCCAATGGTGGAACAAACTCCCTCACGACGCCAGGACAGCGGAGTCAATCACCACCTTCCGGAGACACCTGAAACCCCACCTCTTCAAGGAATACCTAGGATAGGATAAAGTAATCCTTCTGACCCCCCCCCCCCCTTAAAAGATTTAGATGCACTATTGTAAAGTGGTTGTTCCACTGGATGTCATAAGGTGAATGCACCAATTTGTAAGTCGCTCTGGATAAGAGCGTCTGCTAAATGACTTAAATGTAAATGTAAATGTACACCAGTATTGTATCTAGGAGACATGACTTGTGCCTAAGGTTTCCAGCATAATGAATCGGAATGAATTTAGATAATTTTTCCTCAAACTGGAGTGAACAAAGAGGGATTTGATTCAGAGGGGTTAGGTTAAATGCGGAAGTCACATTTCAGTTGAAGGCATTCACTTGTACAACTGAAGACATGTAGGTATCCCCCTTTCCCCTTTCCTCTAATGTTAACAGGTTCATATGTGTCTTTCTTCAATCACTATGTGTCCCAAGGACAACTGTGCCAGGAGTTTTCTTTTGATCGCTCAACAACTTATCAATTAACAATAGCACAGTTTCAATTAAACGTGAAAGGATCAAGGAAATCCTTTTCCCTTTATTTGGTTCATCTTCTGCCCAAATGTCCTCCCATCCTCTCGCTGTTCTTTGTGTTTGCTTATTAAGGCCGGATTAGAGCTGTGTGCTCCGCTTTTTACGGCTCTCGCGACCTAATTAGCCTGTCAATTGACACAATGCTCTGTGTTCTCTTTGTAGATTCCCTCTCCAACCAAAACATAATGAGATAAAGCACATCTCCACTTAAAAAATAAATAAAATGAAGTTCAATTATTTAAATATCTCTAAAGATCTACTGTACACTCTTAATATATTTTTCAACACTCAAATCACCTGAAGAAAACATTTATGTTTTGGCAGCTGCTAAAATGCCTGTCGTTCTGCTGTTAAATATGCATAACTGCAGGGTAAATAGTCTGACAACACATTTACTGTGGGTAAATAGTCTGTCAACCCATTTACTGTGGGTAAATAGTCTTACAACCCATTTACTGTGGGTAAATAGGCTGACAACCCATTTACTGTGGATAAATAGGCTGACAACCCATTTACTCTGGGTAAATAGGCTGACAACCCATTTACTGTGGGTAAATAGTCTGACAACCCATGTACTGTGGGTAAATAGGCTGACAACCCATTTACTGTGGGTAAATAGGCTGACAACCCATTTACTGTGGGTAAATAGGCTGACAACCCATTTACTGTGGGTAAATAGTCTTACAACCCATTTACTGTGGGTAAATAGGCTGACAACCCATTTACTGTGGGTAAATAGGCTGACAACCCATTTACTGTGGGTAAATAGTCTTACAACCCATTTACTGTGGGTAAATAGTCTTACAGCCCATTTACTGTGGGTAAATAGTCTTACAACCCATTTACTGTGGGTAAATAGGCTGACAACCCATTTACTGTGGGTAAATAGTCTTACAACCCATTTACTGTGGGTAAATAGTCTTACAACCCATTTACTGTGGGTAAATAGTCTTACAACCCATTTACTGTGGGTAAATAGTCTGTCAACCCATTTACTGTGGGTAAATAGGCTGACAACCCATTTACTGTGGGTAAATAGTCTGACAACACATTTACTGTGGGTAAATAGTCTGACAACCCATTTACTGTGGGTAAATAGTCTGTCAACCCATTTACTGTGGGTGTATAGTCTTACAACCCATTTACTGTGGGTAAATAGTCTTACAACCCATTTACTGTGGGTAAATAGTCTTACAACCCATTTACTGTGGGTAAATAGTCTGTCAACCCATTTACTGTGGGTAAATAGGCTGACAACCCATTTACTGTGGGTAAATAGTCTGACAACACATTTACTGTGGGTAAATAGTCTGACAACCCATTTACTGTGGGTAAATAGTCTTACAACCCATTTACTGTGGGTGTATAGTCTTACAACCCATTTACTGTGGGTAAATAGTCTGACAACCCATTTACTGTGGGTAAATAGGCTGACAACCCATTTACTGTGTGTAAATAGTCTGACAACACATTTACTGTGGGTAAATAGTCTTACAACCCATTTACTGTGGGTAAATAGGCTGACAACCCATTTACTGAGGGTAAATAGTCTTACAACCCATTTACTGTGGGTGTTTAGTTATCTAGGGTTCTAATCTGGCCCTCATACCATCATGGCCACCTAATCATCCCCAGCTTCCAATATGCTCATTCATCCCCCCCTCCTCTCCCCTATAACTATTCCCCAGGTCGTTGCTGTCAATGAGAAGTTGTTCTCAGTCAACTGAACTTGGTAAAATAAGTGGTAAATAAAATAAGACATTGAGACAGTGGCATTAGAAAAGGCCTTGGGTGTCGTATATGACACTGTTTGACAGGTGCAATCACTCACTCCCGACCCCACACCCTGTTTTTGACACCGCGCCAGCTACAGTACGGCGACAGGAGTCACGTCATGACACAGACAACACACCGTTTCACCCCGACCGGTTCCCTCAACCCCCTCCTCCCCCATACCCTACGCCCCTGGGCCGTGCAAAGCCATAGGCTGCCATGGGGGGCTTCAGGTTTCAAAAGAAAAGCCCTGCCGCTAAGCCACAGGTCCCCGAAACTCCCCCCAAACAAAAACATACCTGCCCCTCCAAGTAGGAAAGGCTGAACATTGGTAACGTCCTGAGGGCTACTCTGTTTCCATGTGGGGTGGGGTGGGGTGGGGCAGAGGGCAGAGTGGGTGGGGTGTTGGAATATGCACAGGTCACACAGGTGGCTATTTCAGGGTCAGTCGTGTGAAGAGGTCAGCCAACAGTTCTTAGAACCGCTACCAACCTCTCCCTATCCCATCTACACTGACTATACAAAACATTAGGAACTGCTCTTTCAATGACATAGACTAACCAGGTGAACACACGTGAAAGCTATGGGTAAAAATGTAAAAATCAGACATATCCTTTTGAGCTTGGTGAAGTTATTAATTACAATTTGGATGGTGTATCAATACACCCAGTCACTACAAATATACAGTCGTTCTTCCTAACTCAGTTGCCCGAAGAGAAAGGAAACTGCTCAGGGATTTCACCATGAGGCCAATGGTGACTTTAAAACAGTTACAGAGTTTAATGGCTGTAATTGGAGAAAACTGAGGATGGATCAACAGCATTGTAGTTACTCCACAATACTAACCTAAATGACAGAGTGAAAAGAAAGAAGCCTGTACAGAATACAAATATTTGAAAACATTCATCCTCTTTGCAATAAGGCACTAAAGTAATACTTAGAGACGTACGCAGAAAGACTTAAAGCTGTAATAGCTGCCAAAGGTGATTCTAACATGTATTGACTCGGGTGTGAATACTTATGTAAATTAAATATTTCTATATATTTCTGTAACTTTTAACTTTTTCTGTAATATTTCTGTAACTTTTTAATTCTGGGGCATTATGAAATACGTCAAGGGGTATGACTACTTTCTAAAGGCACTGTAGAAGAGCAAGAACAAATATTGAAGTGCCTTTGAACAGGGTTTGGTAGTAAGTGCACAGGTTTGAGTTTGTCAAGAACTGCGACACTGTTGGGTTTTTCACACTCAACAGTTTCCCTTGTGTATCAAGAATGGTCCACCACCCAAAGGACATCCAGCCAACTGGACACCACTGTGGGAAGCATTGGAGTCAACGTCAACATGGGCCAGCATCCCCGTGGAACGCTTTCGACGACTTGTAGAGTCCATGCCCCAACGAATTGAGGCTGTTCTGAGGGCAAAAGAAAATGCAACTCAATATTAGGAAGGTGTTCCTAATGTCTGGTATACTCGGTGTATATTTGCAGAGGTTACCCCCCCCCCCCCCCCCACCTCTCTCTCTCTGTTGCCCTCATTTTCTTTAAAAGCTTTTAAGGAAACAGAGTGAGTAATCCAAGGAGTGGCAAGCAGCCAGGATGAATGGTACCCGGGGGGGTAGGCACGCTGCGTTGCACAGTGGCTCAAGCTGGCATTCAGCAGTGGGCAGTGTGGTAACTGTGGTAGCTATGTGGCCATGCTGACCCCTGGTGAGGATGTGCCCAACAGAGAGACCAATGCAATGAGCCAGCCAGACTGCCCAATGCCTGCCAGTCCTAACAGGCACCACCTCACGTGCGTGTATGTACGCCATGCACGCCGGCCCAGCAGAATTAAGGTTCTTGCCATGGTTGCAACCCGTCAGTCTGGGCGTCTGCCATTTTAGTCAGAGAAAACAAACAGATGTTTCTGGGGATTAGCAAGCTCTACCTCTCCCTCTCCGACTGACCACACTTATTCAAACTGTCACTTTGGGTGCAACATCAGGAGGCCGCTCGGCTAGATATGACAGATCCGGTTTTTGTCATGCTTCTGTCAGTGGGCTGACGGGAGTGTCTGGAGCACAGGTAATCACAGTCTCTTACTGAGCACGCTTAGAGGGCCCCGGTGCTATCACACAAAATAAGCAGGCGCTAATTAGTGAGGTGTGGTGTGATTTCCCAGGGAACACCAGCAGTACTCTCTGTACGCTCAGCTGTCAACAAGACTCCTATCCACTCCTTACACAGATTGGAAAACACAGATATTCGTTCTGTTAACTTGTGTAGAAATATTGTATTTCCGCAATTTTCTTCAGTATCATAATAGACCGTTTTTTAAACATAACTTCGGCTCGTGTTACATTCGCCAATAGTTTATGTTTCTCGATAGCATGATTTTTTACGTCTCTTGAACCAAAACATGTTTCAATGAATTTTGATCTCTCTAGTATGTATTTTAGAATGCACCTCTCTGAATCCGAGTGTATTGTTGTTCTGTGTTCATCTCCGATTAAGTCCATTGTTTGTCATCTCAGGAGACAGGAGCGAGCAGTCACAGTAGCGTACTGAGAGCTCTGTGGTATCTCTGACACACAATGGCAACTAGAAGTTTATTATCATTGTTTGCCCGTTTGACACCCTGGTTTGCTTATAATCTTCTTCAAAGGTGCAGGCGAGCACCCACCTCCCCCCTCCCGAATTCAGTGTGAGTAAAAACGCTGTGGAGGTTGTTGTTGTACCTGATAATGGATTTGGTGGAGAGCCTCCAGGCATGCATCATTGGCAGGTTCAGAATACCGCTGAGGGATCAATGAAAGGAGGACAAAAATAATAACAAGAAGAAGGGAATGGGTGGATAAAACAGAAATATTTTCTTCCCTATTTCATGAAAACTTGCAAAGTGTTAAACCTCTACCCGGTAATCTGTGAAGAGACAAGGCCGCTGTAATGTTTCCCATCAGCAAGTGGATTATGAGGGGGAATTGTAATTTACATCAGCTTCACTTTTATGTGTCACTCAGCTTAGAAGTTAATAGCATTTAGCCAAACAATAGCCAGTCACGTCATCTCAGTCTGGGGCGTCCAAATCCACAAGTGAGTTTGCAGTACAGGCGTTCCGGACGCCTAGACAATGGCGGGCTTCGCCATGTTCTTGCTGAGCTAATTAGCGTCTCCGTCCCTATCTGCACAACACACATGTCAGCCATTACTGTTGTTAACGCGCATCTGTGTCCCACTGTATCGACGAAGGCCATTGACTACCACGGTCTCTTTGATAATCCCATGTAACGCCACGGTTTCTTTGATAATCTCATGTAACGCCTGTATTTGTTTGTCACCGGGTTGCTAGATCCCAGTCCTGGAGTGACATGACCAGACAGGTTTAGTGTGAAGCACTCTGGATAATAATTGTATTTATCATTCTTCTCTTGCCTCTATTGTCTCGGAGAGATTAAGTCTAGAGAGGTAAAGCCTCCCTTTTTTCATGTTCTCAATTTAAAAGTTCTTGGCAAGGCATTCTTGAAAAACATTTCACCTTCGAGGAAACAAGGAATTATCATCTAAGAAGCGATGATTAGGGAATGTCTGTATCTGGGATATTGTTCTTAAGAAATAAACATCAGAATGTCTTTTGACCTGAAATACTGACCTACATCTATAAATCCAGACTACATTTAGGACAGAGCATTTGGAGAAATGAATACTTGGAGGACAAGAGTTTCTGTAACTTCAATTTTTTCGTATTTTATTTCATCCGATTTTGTCAGCAGCCATTACCGAGTCATGCTACAGCTTCAATCAACCATTTTTCCTAGATTTTTGACAGAGGCCTCATCGTTGGACACCGAAGACCATCCACCTCTATCAAACACTGAAAGACCTGCCTCCTTTCCATGTTGTCACAGGCAAAGCAAAGAGGGTCGTCTCTCTATCTGCCCCACAGATATTATCCCAAGCGGCGTTGCTTTGGGGAAGGCAGGTGTGGAGCTCTCAAGTTCTACTTCCTCTGTGTTCTTATGAAGAGCAGTTGAGAGGAGGGCGGGGAGATAGAGGGGGGAGACTCCTCAAGAAATCCTGACATATACGACCAATCCGATGGCATGAGTTATACCCCTCTAAGTCTAAACAAGAACAGACCAGCTGATTTTTAGGCCTTGACTCTGCTGTAACACGCTTTGAACGACAATCCATATCCATCATAATGAAGGTAGATCAGGACCAGGAATGGGCCGGGCCCGACCACCATAAACTCAATACTGGACTTGTCTTTCACCAGTAAAGATGGTAGGCGAACTGAACGAGGGGGGAGCAGTCGTTAGCAAAATACCTCCATTAGCGCATCTCAGTCTCTTGCCACACACGTGTGAACCCTGTGCCTAATAATACTCTGAAAGGTATGAGGTAAAGTAAGCGCACGGTCCTGAATAAGTAAAACTCCATTCCACCACCGGGTGCCATTAGTAATGCACAGCAGCCTCATATTTGATTAAGCTACTGTAGTAGTTCTTCCTGTGTGGAATTTGATGAACACTGACTCGTCCATCCGAAAATGGTGGCTTTCTATTTATTTCGTTTTCATTCTTTTACTTTCACCATCTACTGCTTTCTCTCTATATATTTCTCTCTTCCCCTCTCTCTATCTCTCTCTCCCCCTTATCTATATATATATTTCTCTCTTCCCCTCTCTCTATCTCTCTCTCCCCCTTATCTATATATATATTTCCCCCCCTCTCTATAGATCTCTCTCTCCCCCTCTCCCTCTATATATCTCTCTCTCTTCCCTCTCAATATCTCTCTCCCCCCTTTCTATATCTCTCTCCCCCCTCTCTATCTATCTCTTCCCCCCTCTCTATTTCTCTCTCTCTCTCTTTTTCTCACCCTATCTCTCCATCCCCCCTCTCTCTATATATATCTTTCCCCCCCTCTACATATCTCTCTCCCCCCTCTCTATCTCTCCCCCCTCTCTATCTCTCTCTCTCTCTATCTTTCTCTCTCCCTTTGTAACGGTCGTCATAGTCGTTCTCCTCCTCAGACGAGGAGGAGCATGGATCGGACCAACACGCAGAGTGGGTAGTGCTCATGATCATTTATTAAAACGAAACTGAACACTAACACGAAACAAAATAACAAAAATTAGTACAACCGACAACAGTCCCGTGTGGCACGAATACAAACACGGAAACAAACACCCACAAAACACACGTGAAACCCCGGCTGCCTTAGTATGATTCTCAATCAGGGACAACGATTGACAGCTGCCTCTGATTGAGAATCATACCAGGCCGAACACAAAATCCCAACATAGAAAATCACACATAGACAAACCCACCCAACTCAAGCCCTGACCAACTAAATAAATACAAGACAAAAGAAAACAGGTCAGGAACGTGACACCCTTTCTCTCTCTATCTCTCCATCCCCCCTCTATATATATATTTTTTTCTCCCCCCTTTCTCTCTCTATCTCTCCATCACCCCTCCCTCTATATATATATTTCTCCCCCCTCTCTCTATATATATCTTTCTCCCCCGTCTCTCTATATATATCTTTCTCCCCCCTCTCTATATATATCTTTCTCCCCCTCTCTCTATATATATATATATCTTCCTCCCCCTCTCTCTATATATATCTTTCTCCCCCCTCTCTCTATATATCTTTCTCCCCCCTCTCTATATATATCTTTCTCCCCCCTCTCTATATATATCTTTCTCCCCCTCTCTCTATATATATATATCTTCCTCCCCCTCTCTCTATATATATCTTTCTCCCCCCTCTCTCTATATATCTTTCTCCCCCCTCTCTATATATATCTTTCTCCCCCCTCTCTATATATATCGTTCTCCCCCCCTCTCTATATATATCGTTCTCCCCCCCTCTCTATATATATCGTTCTCCCCCCCTCTCTATATATATCTTTCTCCCCCCTCTCTATATATATCTTTCTCCCCCTCTCGCTATATATATATATATCTTCCTCCCCCTCTCTCTATATATATCTTTCTCCCCCCTCTCTCTATATATCTTTCTCCCCCCTCTCTATATATATCTTTCTCCCCCCTCTCTATATATATCGTTCTCCCCCCCTCTCTATATATATCGTTCTCCCCCCCTCTCTATATATATCTTTCTCCCCCCTCTCTATATATATCGTTCTCCCCCCCTCTCTATATATATCGTTCTCCCCCCTCTCTATATATATCTTTCTCCCCCCCTCTCTATATACATCGTTCTCCCCCCTCTCTATATATATCTTTCTCCCCCCTCTCTCTATATATCTTTCTCCCCCCTCTCTATATATATCTTTCTCCCCCCTCTCTATATATATCGTTCTCCCCCCCTCTCTATATATATCGTTCTCCCCCCCTCTCTATATATATCGTTCTCCCCCCCTCTCTATATATATCTTTCTCCCCCTCTCTCTATATATATATATCTTCCTCCCCCTCTCTCTATATATATCTTTCTCCCCCCTCTCTCTATATATCTTTCTCCCCCCTCTCTATATATATCTTTCTCCCCCCTCTCTATATATATCGTTCTCCCCCCCTCTCTATATATATCGTTCTCCCCCCCTCTCTATATATATCGTTCTCCCCCCCTCTCTATATATATCTTTCTCCCCCCTCTCTATATATATCTTTCTCCCCCTCTCTCTATATATATATATCTTCCTCCCCCTCTCTCTATATATATCTTTCTCCCCCCCTCTCTCTATATATCTTTCTCCCCCCTCTCTATATATATCGTTCTCCCCCCCTCTCTATATATATCGTTCTCCCCCCTCTCTATATATATCTTTCTCCCCCCCTCTCTCTATATATCTTTCTCCCCCTCTCTATATATATTTTGCAGGGCTCTGGCAGTGCTCCTCCTTGCACAAAGGCGGAGGTAGCGGTCCTGCTGCTGGGTTGTTGCCCTCCTACGGCCTCCTCCACGTCTCCTGATGTACTGGCCTGTCTCCTGGTAGCGCCTCCATGCTCTGGACACTACGCTGACAGACACAGCAAACCTTCTTGCCACAGCTCGCATTGATGTGCCATCCTGGATGAGCTGCACTACCTGAGCCACTTGTGTGGGTTGTAGACTCCGTCTCATGCTACCACTAGAGTGAAAGCACCGCCAGCATTCAAAAGTGACCAAAACATCAGCCAGGAAGCATAGGAACTGAGAAGTGGTCTGTGGTCACCACCTGCAGAACCACTCCTTTATTGGGGGTGTCTTGCTAATTGCCTATAAATGCCACCTTTTGTCTATTCCATTTGCACAACAGCATGTGAAATTTATTGTCAATCAGTGTTGCTTCCTATATCTTTCTCCCCCTCTCTCTATATATATCTTTCTCCCCCTCTCTCTATATATATGTTTCTCCCCCCTCTCTATCACTCTCTCTCTATATATATCTTTCTCCCCCCTCTCTATATATATCTTTCTCCCCCTCTCTCTATATATATCTTTCTCCACTTCTACATATCTCTCTCCCCCCTCTCTATCTCTCTCTCTATCTTTTTCTCCCCCTTTCTCTCTCTATCTCTCCATCCCCCTCCCTCTATATATATCGATCTCCCCCTCCCTCTATATATATATCTTCCCCCTCTAATTCGACAGTAGCTGTAGATAGAATGTACCTACAGTTTTTTCTTTTCTCCCCCACTGAAAATAATTTGACACTGCCAAATGATCATAAACTGCCATTCGGAGCGACTATAGTAGGCATTGGTTGAAGCTCAATGTTAGATTAAAATCTCCCTACCAACATATCTAAGCCAATGTGATACCAATATCGATTACAATTTGCGAATCAACTCGATTGGAGGTACACAACACACTCCCCGCCTCTCATCAGCCAGCAGGACGTTTCCCGAGAACCACATACCGGATTTTAAAATGTTTTTTTAGCCATTGAGTTTTCAGAGTGTTTTTGTCGCCTGCCTAGCTCAAATTTTAGAAGTTGGATTAGAACAAGACACTAGCGTCCATAAAGTGACCATTAGACATAAAATGTCGGATTGACTAAGTTTGTAGGTAAAACAGTTTTTAATATATTTAGAATAAATCGCTCTCACGTGCTCATTTCTGTCCATTAAGAACCAATGATGAGTTTTTTAAGCGTTTCTGACAATGCTAACATCTTTTCAGCTGAATCTGAGTTTTAAAACCGGGACCAAAACAACAGGTAGGGAGATCTTTCAATCAGTGCTTCGTTAGAGCATGTGTCCATACGGATAGGATCCAAAGAAAGGCAGCGCTGCTCTCGGATCAGTGTTCTCCGTTCAAATCTTTCCTTAACATTAGATACTGACGACAGATCAGCTCCTTTGAGAGAAATTATCACCTATGGTTTCAGATATTGAGGCGGCTTATTCTAGTGGTTAGGCTATGCATTAAATATAATATTTGGCCCATCATTACGCACATGTTAGGCCTACACATCATGACATTTTAGCCTACAATTACAGACAGTAGACTACAGTTACAGACAGTAGACTACAATTACAGACGGTAGACTACAATTACAGACGGTAGACTACAAATACAGACAGTAGACTACAATTACAGACAGTAGCCTACAATTACAGAACAGTAGCCTACAATTACAGAACAGTAGCCTACAATTACAGACAGTAGCCTGCAATTACAGACAGTAGCCTACAGTTAGCAAAACAGTATTCAATTGATTGAACATGAAATGTATTTTAACCTGAAATATAAAGGCCTATGTAGCCTACTAAATGTATAATTTAATGCAGTCATCTGGGTTTTCTTTCTAAGCATCTTTTAACCCTTTACTTGTTTAGAACAACTGCAAAGACATTGGTTACTGTGTGTTGTAGTCAACTTTGTTTCGGAAATGATCTGAGGTCACAGAGAGAGATAAACTTCTTGATTCTATGTTTAGCAGAGACCTTTTGTGTATAAAGTGATGCGGAAGGGTATAAAACGCATCTAACGACCCAGTTAGCTGTTCTACGAGTGGTCTGAGGCAGTCGGTAAATAAGTGTTTTCAGCTGCAACTTTAGTAACGATGGTTTTGGGAAAACAGCTCGGAGATTTAACGATGCACCTACAAAGGTTCTAATGATGAAGATAGCGTTCAGTGATGATGAAGATAGCGTTCAGTGATGATGAAGAGAGCGTTCAGTGATGATGAAGATAGCGTTCAGTGATGATGAAGAGAGCGTTCAGTGATGATGAAGATAGCGTTCAGATGCTTTTGGGAAAACGGGCCCTGGACAATAAATGATGTGAGACAAAACACATACATTTTTTTTTAAATGTCAATTACATTACATTTTCAAAAGACACATTTTGCACGTTGAAATGTTGTATTATTTTGTATAATCACCTTCCGGTGTAAAAACAAAGGAAAGTAAAGTAAAAAACAATGTTTTAAGTGAGTAGAGATTGGGCAGAACAATCCCGACTTCTAAAAGCATATGCATAACTATGGTAGCAATTAAAAGGGAACTGTTTGGAGAATGAGGAAATGATTAGACTAAAGGTGAGGACACAACAGTTCACCTGACACAAGACTGAATCTAAACACTACACAGTTTATATTTATGTGCATTTTACTTTTACTGTATTTTTCACCTCATTTGTTGATTAACGAAATCTGAAATATATTCAGGATATATATATATATACAGTATATATTTTTTTTTTTATCCCATTTTCTCCCCAATTTTTCATGGTATCCAATCGCTAGTAATTACTATCTTGTCTCATCGCTACAACTCCCGTACGGGCTCGGGAGAGACGAAGGTCGAAAGCCATGCGTCCTCCGAAGCACAACCCAACCAAGCCGCACTGCTTCTTAACACAGCGCGCCTCCAACCCGGAAGCCAGCCGCACCAATGTGTCGGAGGAAACACCGTGTACCTGGCCCCCTTGGTTAGCGCGCACTGCGCCCGGCCCGCCACAGGAGTCGCTGGAGCGCGATGAGACAAGGATATCCCTACCGGCCAAACCCTCCCTAACCCGGACGACGCTATGCCAATTGTGCGTCGCCCCACGGACCTCCCGGTCGCGGCCGGCTGCGACAGAGCCTGGGCGCGAACCCAGAGACTCTGGTGGCGCAGCTAGCACTGCGATGCAGTGCCCTAGACCACTGCGCCACCCGGGAGGCCCTATTCTGGATATATTGAGTAACATAAAAATAATATTTATGGAAAATTTGGGGTAGGTGCAACATAAAACAAACAAAAAAGACATGGATTTGAGTGAGAGGACTAACTGGTGTCTCCAAGTGATGCACACTTCCCTAAAGTGTGCACACTTCCTATGTCATTTCAATGCACTTTTATGACTCAAAGTAAGAGTCTTCATCTATAAGGTCATTTTTTTAGCTCCTAGCTGTGCCATTGAGTAACTAGAGCAAGCAGACTTGTTATTGTTATGTTTGGACCACAGCCCTGCATCGCCGCCTTTGCACAATTACTATTGTTGTTTATGCAAGCCAAAAACTGTCCATTATAAATCACATATATTTAGGTTTCTTAATATATAACGTCTGAATTCTGTTCTGTTTATTTTAACCAAACCTATTTATATTGTATTTCTTTATTTACTGTTGGATTAAGACAATGGGCAATATAGAATAATAGTCTTCTCGCCATGACTCTCTGTTCTGTATAAAACAAACCCACATAGGTGATATGAAAATTAAAAGCTCTATATATTCGAGCAATACATTTCTTATTTATTTTTCTCCTCTCGACCCCCCTTTATGTAATTAAATTGAATTCAAATAAAGTTTACTGCAATGAGTAGTATTTCAAATATTATTATGTGGTGCTCACACTGCCTGACAAGATAAAGGCCTGAACAATAGTCCAGAAATCCTGAGCTGCATGACACTTTGTACAGTTCCAGGCCCAGGCTCTTAGGATGTCTTGGCTACACCTGACCCACCTTTCCCCAACAGTCAACCGGGGACTATATATAGAATTGTATTCATGATTATATTAGTGATGATTTGATTTGATCGCTGTTGGGTTTAAAGGGAGACAATAATGCGGGACAAAAAATGTTGGCAGGAAACAATGACATCACATAGTTCTGGGAGGAGAGGTGGGAGTTGCTGTTCTAACACACACATCTGTCCTGTTTGTTCTGCATTATGAAGTAAAATATCAGGAAGGGAGATACATGCTTTATTAGTGAACACGATCATTGCAGTAGTGAATATGTCAATGTTTAATGAATATGCAAATGATGAAGATAAACCTGAGTTTATGAAAAATATAATTTCAAGGTTCCTATGGCAAGGTAAAAAACCGAGGGTGGTAAAAAAACACTCCAATTGCCAAAATAATATTTCTAGAGTTATCAAACTTTAGGTGGTTGTACTGGGCCACCTACTACAAGCAATAAATACTTGGATATCAGACTAATCAGAATCTACACTGAGCCGAATTTAAAAATCCCAGACATTTTCCAGACGCTCAAACGGTGTGCGCACATTTGTTTACATCCCTGTCAGTGAGAATTTCTCCTTTGCCAAGATAATCCATCCACCTGACAGGTGTGGCATGTCAAGAAGCTGATTAAACAGCATGATCATTACACAGGTGTTCCAACTGAAAAGCATCATCCAACGTCCCGGCCTCACAACCGCAGACCACGTGTAACCACGCCAGCCCAGGGCCTCCACATCCGCCTTTTCACCTGCGGGATCCTTCACAATACAACAAACATAGGCTCATTCCGCTCAGGACAACCCAGGCTATGACACCATGTCATTTTGTAACTGTACATTAAACATAACGATCATAAACGTTGACACCGTATATGACATGTTTTATTATATGGAAATGTGAAGTGCACTTTTGGATTCACGGGTGTTTTGTTTGCTAGTATGACATCAAAACGGTATTTATTATAATCCTCAACATCTCATCTTTCAAAATACACAGAGTCCGCGTAATTTATAGCATTTCCCCTCACTCGGACAATTCTTTGTTGTTGCAAAAGTTGGCCAATTAACGTGAGGGATTGGGGCAACTTCTTGTCATGCGCAGTGCTCAAATTCAGAACGGCTGTCAGTCAAAACCCGTACAGAGCTGTGAAGCTGAAAACCTTGAGCTCTGAAGTCATGTATAGCATGTTATTGCGTTCCGATTTAGGCGCTTATCAGTTACCAAATATGCAATTTTCAACCCGTGTACAGGTACGAGTGTAACGGGTTACGAAACACACTATCAATCTTACAGTTTAGTGATGACTAATTCAGCTTAATTTGTCTGTCTTTGAGACGATGGGTGTGTAATAAATCTGGTCAAACACAGTCAAACTGAAAAGCAACTCATACGAATGGCTGATGGATTAAGGCGTCACTGCATGTCAGGCATGGTACAGTATGGTAAAGAATCCCGCTCAATGAAATGTTATCTAAAACATGTAGCTATCTCAGTGTACTTACTTACCTGGAAAAGCAATTAAAGAAGTCCTGTAAGTTCTCTTGGCAAACAAAAATGGTTAGTATGTCAATCTTGTGAAGGAAACTGCTATTCAGAAAGCACACTACAGTTGAAAGATCAAGATCACTCATTTAAAACATGTTGTTTCTGTAATGCATTACTGTACCTGCCTGTTATTCCATTCTGTCTGATGGTCCCACTCAACACAACATGGACATATAAACGAGTGCCTTGGTGTTTTGGCTATTAATTAATATTTGACTGAATTCAAGATACAAGCTGCCATAGCCAATGTTTGTGAGCCTTGGTCTCCAGTGCTGGCCTCATGTGTAATGGTAGTCGCAGTAGATTCCTGGTAGATCCCCCAGCCCAGGCAGACAGTTCTGTGTTAGTGAGCCCAGGTCAACAGCCCCCAGCTCCCTGCTGGGAGGACCTGTCCACTTGAGCCCACACGCAGCTATACAAAACAGGGTTCTAGGACTGGAGTCTGCACTACCAGACAGGGTTCTAGGACTGGAGTCTGCACTACCAGACAGGGTTCTAGGACTGGAGTCTGTACTACCAGACAGGGTTCTAGGACTGGAGTCTGCACTACCAGAGAGGGTTCTAGGACTGGAGTCTGCACTACCAGACAGGGTTCTAGGACTGGAGTCTGCACTACCAGACAGGGTTCTAGGACTGGAGTCTGTACTACCAGACAGGGTTCTAAGACTGGAGTCTGCACTACCAAACAGGGTTCTAGGACTGGAGTCTGCACTACCAGACAGTGTTCTAGGACTGGAGTCTGCACTACCAGACAGGGTTCTAGGACTGGAGTCTGCACTACCAGACAGGGTTCTAGGACTGGAGTCTGCACTATCAGACAGGGTTCAAGGACTGGAGTCTGCACTACCAGACAGGGTTCTAAGACTGGAGTCTGCACTACCAGACAGGGTTCTAAGACTGGAGTCTGCACTACCAGACAGGGTTCTAGGACTGGAGTCTGCACTATCAGACAGGGTTCTAGGACTGGAGTCTGTACTACCAGAGAGGGTTCTAGGACTGGAGTCTGCACTACCAGACAGGGTTCTAGGACTGGAGTCTGCACTACCAGACAGGGTTCTAGGACTGGAGTCTGCACTATCAGACAGGGTTCTAGGACTGGAGTCTGCACTACCAGACAGGGTTCTAGGACTGGAGTCTGCACTACCAGACAGGGTTCTAGGACTGGAGTCTGCACTATCAGACAGGGTTCTAGGACTGGAGTCTGTACTACCAGAGAGGGTTCTAGGACTGGAGTCTGCACTATCAGACAGGGTTCTAGGACTGGAGTCTGCACTACCAGACAGGGTTCTAGGACTGGAGTCTGTACTACCAGAGAGGGTTCTAGGACTGGAGTCTGCACTACCAGACAGGGTTCTAGGACTGGAGTCTGTACTATCAGACAGGGTTCTAGGACTGGAGCCTGTACTACCAGAGAGGGTTCTAGGACTGGAGTCTGCACTACCAGACAGGGTTCTAGGACTGGAGTCTGTACTATCAGACAGGGTTCTAGGACTGGAGTCTGCACTATCAGACAGGGTTCTAGGACTGGAGTCTGCACTATCAGACAGGGTTCTAGGACTGGAGTCTGCACTACCAGACAGTGTTCTAGGACTGAAGTCTGCACTACCAGACAGGGTTCTAGGACTGGAGTCTGCACTATCAGACAGGGTTCTAGGACTGGAGTCTGTACTACCAGAGAGGGTTCTAGGACTGGAGTCTGCACTACCAGACAGGGTTCTAGGACTGGAGTCTGCACTACCAGACAGGGTTCTAGGACTGGAGTCTGCACTATCAGACAGGGTTCTAGGACTGGAGTCTGCACTACCAGACAGGGTTCTAGGACTGGAGTCTGCACTATCAGACAGGGTTCTAGGACTGGAGTCTGCACTACCAGACAGGGTTCTAGGACTGGAGTCTGTACTACCAGACAGGGTTCTAGGACTGGAGTCTGCACTACCAGACAGGGTTCTAGGACTGGAGTCTGTACTACCAGACAGGGTTCTAGGACTGGAGTCTGCACTACCAGACAGGGTTCTAGGACTGGAGTCTGCACTACCAGACAGGGTTCTAGGACTGGAGTCTGTACTACCAGACAGGGTTCTAGGACTGGAGTCTGCACTACCAGACAGGGTTCTAGGACTGGAGTCTGCACAACCAGACAGGGTTCTAGGACTGGAGTCTGCACTATCAGACAGGGTTCTAGGACTGGAGTCTGCACTACCAGACAGGGTTCTAGGACTGGAGTCTGCACTATCAGACAGGGTTCTAGGACTGGAGTCTGCACTACCAGACAGGGTTCTAGGACTGGAGTCTGTACTACCAGACAGGGTTCTAGGACTGGAGTCTGCACTACCAGACAGGGTTCTAGGACTGGAGTCTGTACTACCAGACAGGGTTCTAGGACTGGAGTCTGCACTACCAGACAGAGTTCTAGGACTGGAGTCTGCACTACCAGACAGGGTTCTAGGACTGGAGTCTGTACTACCAGACAGGGTTCTAGGACTGGAGTCTGCACTACCAGACAGGGTTCTAGGACTGGAGTCTGCACTATCAGACAGGAAATGTAGATAGACCCTTTTTTTCTAAGAGTGCACTCGTCACCCCCGCACACACACACAAACACACACACACAAACACACAAACACACAACCTCACATACACACAACCACACAACCACGCACACACAAACCAACAACCACACACACACAAACACAATACGACACACAATTAAACATACAAACATATTTGTATTTTTTTGTGCAACATTTTGTGGCCTTCCCCCGCTATGCTCTTCAACGTCCCTGCAATTACATACGCACAAAATGTCTTCCACCTTCCTCCTCACAGAGAAGCATTTCACATCAAAGACTCCTCTTACAGGGGACACCTGGGCGTGCTGGTACAGCGCTTAAAGTAACCACAACATGACAAGGCGGTGTGCCGTGCGACCGGGGGAGGCCCGTCTCAGTCAGGTGATATTACAGCACAGAGGGGATCAGAGGGACTTGGGACACGTGTGTGTGTGGCGGTTAGCGGGTCGAGTTAGTGTCTGTTCCCCTGTTTCCGTGCTCCTGCACAGTTTCACACGTGTCAACACAACAAAAGCCACTTGGGAGGCCATTGAGAGCCACGACAGCTGTGGAATATTTTATTGAAATTGTTTAGTGGAGCCAACGGAGGGAGCGGTGATGGGATTTTCTCTGCTTGTAGAAGTAAACAGTGAGGACATAGCGATGATGTGCCTCTGTGGGGAGATGATGATGTGGAGGTACAGTTACCTCCGCATGTGTTCTGCTCTGTCTCTCTAGCCACATGCTGCTTTAATCAGTCCTATAGTATGGCAACATAGCCTAGTTGTCGGATGAACCCGGAGCTCCTTGGCGTATTATAATGGTTGGGGGGGGGGCAGTTTGGGGTTTTTTTCACTAACGTAGCTACCTTTTGATTCAATGAACTGGAAAACCAAGAAACGCAGCGGGTGACTCCTAATATGTGCAATGAGGACAGTCATGGATGTGTGCACTAAACTGTACAAATATCCTTCCTGATATTTGTTTTCTTTGGTTGGAACACTGAACCGTTGGAGTAAACACAACATCCCTCCCAGAACAAAGAGGCAGGTGGTGGAGTGCAACTCCCTTCATTAGTCTCGGCCTTGTGTTGTGTTGTTACTTTCTCCAGTAGCTCTGCTCTGTGTGTCTATAAACGACATGTTGGGCCTTGGGGGGCTACTTTCTACTCAGACCCAGCCATAGGTCCAGGCTGGTTGGGGCCGCAGTGTCTCCTGCCTGCTTGTCTGCTATGAAAAATCCCCCTCCTCCTCTCCCTCCTCCTCCTCCTCTCCCTCCTCCTCCTCAGTGGCTGTGCAGCTTTAGTTCTGGCTGTCACTCTGCCATGGTTCTGCTGCCGCACTGTGTGTGTGTGTGTGTGTGTGTGTGTGTGTGTGTGTGTGTGTGTGTGTGTGTGTGTGTGTGTGTGTGTGTGTGTGTGTGTGTGTGTGTGTGTGTGTGTGTGTGTGTGTGTGTGTGTGTGTGTGTGTGTGTGTGTGTGTGTGTGTGTGTGTGTGTGTGTGTGTGTGTGTGTGTGTGTGTATGAATGTGTGTGTGAGTGTGTCTTTCTCTGGATGTGTCTGGCTCCATGGCTCTGTGTGCCTGTGCCTTTGCAGAGAGGAGCAGGGCAGAGCTCTGTGTGCCTGTCTTGCCCTCGGGGGCCACCATTGTTCCCGGGTCCTGCACGGCCCAGTGGCCACAGATGTTCCCTGTTTGATACCGCTCCCCGCTCCCTCTCCTGGATGTGTGGGTGGCCAAGCAGGGCGCCTGTTGCACCTCCCGCTCGCCTAGCGCGCGCACGCCATTGGCTGCGGTGCCCGTGCACGTGACATGAGCTGTGTTGTCTAATGTTCTAATCCTGTGACTGTGAATAATGGGTCAGAAGTACCCCGAAGTGGAGAAGAATCGGTGGTGAGGTGAGAATCGGTGGAGAGGAAGCGTTGCCTCAGAGCTTCTCTGAGAAACAGACTAGATGAAATGGTCCCCATTGGCTTCCAACTGCATCTCAGTGTTGAGTTGATTAGAGGATGATGAAAGTGATCTGGTTGGTTTATTGCAACAAACAGAGAGTTGAAATGAACGACAGATTCTTGTGTTGTTGTCACAAGGAAAGAATTGTATAGAGCTTTACTTTCACAACAATTGTCTTAAACTCAGCTAGGTTTGTTGCTGCCATTTCCCACCATTACCACAATGAATAATCCTCTCCCATCTTCACAATTAGGGCTAAAACAAGAATACATGTTCATTGTTCATGTTGATGTGTTATTACCATGTATGACTATTAGCCATACTGCTAATAACAGGTGATTAATGGAAGATGGAAAGCCAATAGTCCTGGCAGCCAGCTTCACCTCCTGTCACAGTCTTGTATTTCTGGTATTCTCTCCCCAAACCTTCTCCAAATGCTCACCAAGATAGTGTACGGTGCTCTGTGCATGTACATACTGCCCCCCCCCCCCCGGATAGGAATATGAGCACGGCTGGTGTTCATAAAGATCTCACATCGACACGTCACGCTGACTGAGAAACCCCTGGTTTATGACTGTGACATGACATGGACGGCTAAGACTGCTAGCTCACTCAATGTGAAGTCGTTCCGGTCTTTGAGCATTTCCAATTCTCGTCAAATCAATGCGATTGGATGTTTTTCTATCAGATTGTCACGTCACTCACACGTCTTCCACTAGTTCAAATGTACAAAACACTATACAGAATTTAATGTTTTGCGCTACTGCTTTGATTTGTGATATTATGGATTTTACCTGAAGAATGGCAGTTAGTTTATGATTGACAGATCTATACCAAGGACCCGACACTGCAATTCTGTAAAGGGGAGAAATCTTTTTGTGTTCGCACGCCTGAGAGCTCACTCTGTTCCTCGGAGGGACAGAGTAGTAAGTAGCTCTCTGGCTGCCTGCAGTTTAGAAAAGGACCTCATGGCTGCTACTTCTAATTTAATGAAAGGTTAGAGGCCCGGCATAGGAACACGTTATTATGGCCAGTGAACAGGGGCAAAGTGGGTCATTTTGCCGAGCGAGGTTTTACTTTATCTTGACCGTACTGAATCTTAAATCCCCTTCAGCCAGGCTAACCTACCCCATTTACACATTTCCATCGTAAATGGACTGGCTGGCTGACTGACTGACTGACTGACTGGCTGACTGACTGACTAGCTGGCTGACTGGCTAGCTGGCTGGCTGGCTGGCTGACTGACTGACTGGCTGACTGACTGACTAGCTGGCTGACTGGCTAGCTGGCTTGCTGGCTGACTGACTGACTGACTGGCTGACTGACTGGCTGACTGGCTGACTGGCTGGATAACTGGCTGGCTAGCTGGCCAGGAGAAAAGCTCTTCAGCTTTTCTCTAGATTGCATTAATGCCTCCCTTTGTCAAGCTGAGCAGAGAGATTCCAATCTGTTTAGCTGGGATCCATGTTCTGTATAATAAACTGTCATAAATGTTGTGGGGGTGTTCAGCGCCACATTGGAGGCAGCACTGGGAAAGCAGCACTGGGAAAGCAGCACTGGGAAAGCAGCACTGGGAAAGCAGCACTGGGAAAGCAGCAGTGGGAAAGCAGCACTGGGAAAGCAGCACTGGGAAAGCAGCACTGGGAAAGCAGCACTGGGAAAGCAGCAGTGGGAAAGCAGCACTGGGAAAGCAGCAGTGGGAAAGGCCTCAGAGGCATTGTGCGATTTGTCAATAGGAGTGTATTGTTCTTTCAGACTAGCACAATGCTGGGTGACTGGACAACAGGCAGGTAGCTGATTCCCGAGAGAAGGGGATATGTTGATGGGTGAGGACTGGACCTGGGCTTTCAGACCACACATGGTTGGAAAAAACACAATCCGATTATGGTAATGGTTATACGTTTACCAGGAACCTTCCTCTGTATTCTTCACTAAGTACCTAGTGGATTGGAAATAATCTTACAGCCATAAATAATGGCTTTCACATTTTTCGTGGAGAGCTGCCCAACGCATTGCTTTGTTTAGGTTTACTGTATGGGCAGAAATATTTCAATTGGCCAATTATGAGATTACGCTTTAATGCATTGCTGTGTTACCATGCCTACAAATAACAAATAGCTCGTCATGAAAAGAAAAATATGATTTGTTGCTAATGATAATAAGTACATGTTGAACATGTTGTTCGTACATCTCAACCATGCACCAAGCATTTGGATTATCATGCCTGCTATAGTGTGGTATTTCCTCGCTCTATGTTGGTCAGTGCACGGCTGAAGCTTCCTAGATGTGAACTGTATATGGACAATCTATTTATGGATGTAATACGCGTTCAAAAGCATGACTGTGCAACATGTTGAACTTCTAAAACAAAATCATTCATTAATTGAAAACACACCCTCTGAAAAATACCCCAGGACTCATCTGACAACACCAGAATGACCTTGTAGCCTATTTGTAATGGACCTCTGAACATGAAGTATTATATTCATATCAGTATCACATTCTCCGTCCGCCGCCATAGTGTATTCTATTCCCACCTAGATCCGTATACACTGCCCCTGCTCCCCTGTGTTGGTATTGTGGTGGCTCGGCCATGTTTCGATAGCAAATGAATAGAAGTGGATGGCGATAAAAAAAACGGCGTCGTTCCCTGGCGTGATGGAGGGACCGAGTGTCAGTGGCTTTATCCTATCAAAAAGAAATGATCTCCGACAGCACTCCGGGTGCAGAAAGGCGCACCTCGTCAGGTTTCACGGCAAAGATTGCTTTCACCTGCAGCCCCCGAGGCGTCACAGAACACACAGGCCCCAGCCAGCGAGTCTTTCTCTCTCTACTTTTGTCTCTCTCTCCCTCTCTCCCAGTCTCACTCTTTCTGACTACAATGGAATCATATTAGCTCTGTCCATGCATTCCCATACACGTATTACGTGGGACCACCGGACAGTGCAGAAATCACAATTATAAATGCATGCATTTAGGAGGCCTTTGTTCCTTTGTGTGTATGTGCTTTGCGTGTGTGCTTGCGTGAATGTGAAAGGGAGAGCGAGAGAAGCTGGCTGCATTTTGTTGATCTTCCAGGTGTGACATTTTTTTTTTCTTCAAAAAGGCAAATCTGTATTTACTGCTAGACAGATATCTCTGACTTGACAGGTATAGAGTCATTATCTGCTTGTCATGTGTGGCCCGGGGCTCCCGTGGAGCTCCAAACCCCAGGTTGTATCAGAGAGAGCCTATTAGCTTACCTGCCATTCCCAACCAAAAGATGCCAAGAGGACAAAACACGGTGTCATATTTATGAATGTGTCAGCAGGCCCCGAAACGTAGCGTGTTAAGGAATGAGCCTGACAAGCTGCATTCTGGGTTTTTACAGTGAAGAGAAATGATATCCTCGTCACTGCAGGTCAAAGCAGAAGCCTGGTGCAGGGAAATGGTTGTGAATCACCCAGGCATTATGGGAAACTCCAATTAGACAGGAAACTTGAACTAATATGTATCCAGTGTTTCTAAATGAACTTTCTCTGGGTTGAGTGAAGTTAAGGGTGGAGGAGCTGTGTATGCGTACATGTGGAGTGTGTGTGTGTGTGTGTGTGGGAGGGGGACTGGGGGGGGGACTGGCTGGCAGCTGTCTGTCGGGTGGGGGGGGCTGGCTGTCAGCTGTGTGTGTGTGTGTGTGTGTGTGTGTGTGTGTGTGTGTGTGTGTGTGTGTGTGTGTGTGTGTGTGTGTGTGTGTGTGTGTGTGTGTGTGTGTGTGTGTGTGTGTGTGTGTGTGTGTGTGTGTGTGTGTGTGTGTGTGTGTGTGTGCGTCTGTGTGTGCGTCTGTGTGTGTGTGTGTGTGAATGTTGAGATTATCCTGGTGTCCCCCTTATGCTATAGTTTCCTCTCTGACTGTATTGTCAGTAAATGGGGATAACCAGTTGCAGTTGAAGACCCCAACAGTGGCCTGCCTCATAAAGCAGTTGACAAAGGAGTCACAACTTAACGTTTCACTCCATATTCCCACCACAGGTCCCAATTCAGTGTGAGGGTAAAAAGTGATGCGACACGAGGGGGGCTCTTTCTATGTGCTACTTTGAAACAGGCCCAATACGGAAAGTAATCAAAGCCATGTAACACCTGGGAGGGACATTTAGCAACATAACTAATGGCATCGCAACCCCCCAGCGCCACCCAGACATGTTGGTTTTGTCCTACTTATTGAACTTTGAGAGGGGAGAGGGGGGAGGGCAGAGGGGAGAGGAGAGGAGGGAGGGGAGAGGAGGGAGAGGAGAGAGGGGAGAGGAGGGAGGGGAGAGGGGAGAGGGGAGAGATGCATGCGTTCTGTGGTGGCATGGATGCTTGATCCTAAAAGCCATAAATATGTTATGACTGTTCGAGGTGACTCTGCTTGACACTTGGAGACGAGATCTGATCTGTGGTTTAAATGTTAATAACAACGACAGATGCTGTTCTATGACTTTGACAACTTCGGAGTAAAGTTATGACATGAAATATGAAGGCCAACTTGCTGATATTTGCATATAACAAGTGAGCAACGAAAAGACGTTATCGCTGTGATTTTCTCCCAAGGAATCTAGCTGGCAGTAGCTGCAAGTGAAACCACAGAATGTTTTACAGCTGGCTAGCTAGGGAGGTACGGTATCAATCTTTTTTACATCAGTATTTTGCTAGTTTGCCTCATGATGCCATCCTGAAGCCAAAAGCATTAGAGGTTGGATATAGCTGTTTTCAAACTAGTTTAGTGTGAATAATAATGACTGATAACGACTAGGTACTAGTTGTATGTATATTACTTGTTATTCCAGTTGGATTAGTAGTAGCATTACTTACTAGCAACGTTAGCATTAGCATCAGTGGTCTCCATGATTGGTACTGTACATAAGCAGCTCAGGTGAGCATCACCCCCTCCCCTCAGCCCTCTCAACCTCCCCTCCCCCCATCAGGGTCTGCCCACTGTCTCTATCCGGGTCAACCACGGCCGCCTGGCTGAAATCAGCGCCGGTGCCCTCCTCTCTTCCTCAGTGTCCTGTCTGCACACACACAATAGGGGTCGTGGGAGATGGACAGGTGTCCTGCTCCGTGGTCTCTCCAGGCGTCACACAGAAATGCAGGCAGCTGGTCAGGCACCCCACCCCGGGTCCCCTACTCTCAGCTGCAGCCAGACAAGACCAGCCCACTAAGGGAGAGGGAGAGAGGGGGAGAGAAGGAGGGGGGAGCAAGAGAGAGATGGCGATAGTGAAGAAGGGAGGGCTGAGGGAAGGAGGAGAGAGGGCGATTATATGTGGAGGCTAAGGGCTATCAGAGGGACAGGGACAGTGGTCTGGAGCTGAGAGTTGACAGGGACAGTGGTCTGGAGCTGAGGGTTGACAGGGACAGTGGTCTGGAGCTGAGGGTTGACAGGGTGGGTGGTCTGGAGCTGAGGGTTGACAGGGACAGTTGGTCTGGAGCTGAGGGTTGACAGGAACAGTGGTCTGGAGCTGAGGGTTGACAGGGACAGTGGTCTGGAGCTGAGGGTTGACAGGGTGGGTGGTCTGGAGCTGAGGGTTGACAGGGACAGTTGGTCTGGAGCTGAGGGTTGACAGGAACAGTGGTCTGGAGCTGAGGGTTGACAGGGACAGTGGTCTGGAGCTGAGGGTTGACAGGGACGGTGGTCTGGAGCTGAGGGTTGACAGGGACAGTTGGTCTGGAGCTGAGGGTTGACAGGGACAGTTGGTCTGGAGCTGAGGGTTGACAGGGACAGTTGGTCTGGAGCTAAGGGTTGACAGGGACAGTTGGTCTGGAGCTGAGGGTTGACAGGGACAGTGGTCTGGAGCTGAGGGTTGACAGGGACAGTTGGTCTGGAGCTGAGGGTTGACAGGGTCAGTTGGTCTGGAGCTGAGGGTTGACAGGGACAGTGGTCTGGAGCTGAGGGTTGACAGGGACAGTGGTCTGGAGCTGAGGGTTGACAGGGACAGTTGGTCTGGAGCTGAGGGTTGACAGGGACAGTGGTCTGGAGCTGAGGGTTGACAGGGACAGTGGTCTGGAGCTGAGGGTTGACAGGGACAGTTGGTCTGGAGCTGAGGGTTGACAGGGACAGTGGTCTGGAGCTGAGGGTTGACAGGGACAGTGGTCTGGAGCTGAGGGTTGACAGGGACAGTGGTCTGGAGCTGAGGGTTGACAGGGACAGTTGGTCTGGAGCTGAGGGTTGACAGGGACAGTGGTCTGGAGCTGAGGGTTGACAGGGACAGTGGTCTGGAGCTGAGGGTTGACAGGGACAGTGGTCTGGAGCTGAGGGTTGACAGGGACAGTTGGTCTGGAGCTGAGGGTTGACAGGGTCAGTTGGTCTGGAGCTGAGGGTTGACAGGGACAGTTGGTCTGGAGCTGAGGGTTGACAGGGACAGTTGGTCTGGGCAGTGACAGCCAGGCTGATGTTGATACAGCCTCCCTCCTGCTCACATGTCTGCAGGCTGCTGCTCTCAGCTAATTATAGAAATCTCAGTATTTCACCATGGTAAACTTGATCGTGTTGGTTACTATCAGGAACAGTCAAACTAAATCCTGATTAAACTGAGCATAAGTTGGGCTTTTGTTTGAATCAAACGGGTTTAAGGTCATCATTTGAGCTATCTTCATTTCTTAGTATTAGTAGATATGATTATGAATGGGATATTTGACACGCTTCGTTGCTGAACATAAACATCTCCCTGATGGAGGGGGTTTGCCTCCTGGTATAAGGGATGAGCATACACTTCAATGACTAACTGTGGAAGCACTGATCATCAAGGTCGGACCTCCAGGGCTGTGTAATTCATAAAAACAAATGGCATTATTAAAATCATGTCTGTCTGTTTGTCTGTCTTCCCATCTGCCCTTCTGTCTGTCTCTCTGTGTCTCTGTCTCGTTGTTGTTCAGTATATAGAGGGTGTGGTTAGGCTTAGCTCTACCGTTACGTTGTCAGATCTGAATATATGAGTGCTGTGCATTTATAATGGAGCTACAACTCTGTCATTTATTATGGTTCAAAAGTATCCACGGTATCAATTACAGCCCATATGCATGAAGTCTGTCAGCATGTTGGACACTTTGTATCAGTGCCTGGTCCCAGTAGACCTGAGCAGTAGTAGCAGTGTAGCTACCATGCAGAGAGCAGGGAGACAAGCCTGCCACTCTGACAGCATGCCGTTTTGTAGAAGCACTGCTCATGTAACAGATGCAGATTTTCCCAGGCAGGCGCAGCGCACCGCGCTCGTCAATGGGGACAGCCGCTCAACTGCGCCGGAACGGAATAAATCACGGAGAAACTCGCTTGTCATTTCACCGCCGTCCCAACGGTGGCTCGCCGGCGCCTGATCGACTTGATGCCCTTATTTTAAAATGAGGGGAAGAGAAAGGCTGCTTCAGCTGAGAAATGGTTAGAGCAGATCAGGCTGTTCAGGAAATGGTTAGAGCAGATCAGGTTGTTCAGGAAATGGTTAGAGCAGATCAGGCTGTTCAGGAAATGGTTAGAGTAGATCAGGTTGTTCAGGAAATGGTTAGAGTAGATCAGGCTGTTCAGGAAATGGTTAGAGTAGATCAGGCTGTTCAGGAAATGGTTAGAGTAGATCAGGCTGTTCAGGAAATGGTTAGAGTAGAGCAGGTTGTTCAGGAAATGGTTAGAGTAGATCAGGCTGTTCAGGAAATGGTTAGAGTAGATCAGGCTGTTCAGGAAATGGTTAGAGTAGAGCAGGTTGTTCAGGAAATGGTTAGAGTAGATCAGGCTGTTCAGGAAATGGTTAGAGTAGATCAGGCTGTTCAGGAAATGGTTAGAGCAGAGCAGGTTGTTCAGGAAATGGTTAGAGTAGATCAGGCTGTTCAGGGTGGCCGTCTAATTTTGAACCAAAGCCTTGGTGGGTTCCTGCTGTAAGAATCTGGACAAGGCACACTTATGCTCAGAGAATTTAAAATGGGTTACAGGCTGCTCTTTCTCTGCTAGAGGACAGCTAGATGGGGAATAAGGAGACTGGATTGGCTAACTAAAAGGGTGTGCTTGCCTGAGTGTGATTATGTGAGTGTTCAGGGGCCGGCTGGCACCTGTTAAACTGCTAAGTAATGTAACGTAATGTAAAGTAATGTAACGTAATGTAACGTAATGTAAAGTAATGTAATGTCATGTAACGTAATGTAACGTAATGTAAAGTAATGTAACGTAATGTAACGTAATGTAACGTAATGTAACGTAATGTAAAGTAATGTAACGTAATGTAACGTAATGTAACGTAATGTAACGTAATGTAATGTCATGTAACGTAATGTAACGTAATGTAACGTAATGTCATGTAACGTAATGTAGCGTAATGTAACGTAATGTAGCGTAATGTAAAGTAATGTAATGTCATGTAAAGTAATGTAATGTAAAGTAAAGTAAAGTAATGTAATGTAATGTAATGTAATGTAATGTAAAGTAATGTAACGTAATGTAACGTAATGTAACGTAATGTAAAGTAATGTAACGTAATGTAACGTAATGTAACGTAATGTAACGTAATGTAATGTCATGTAACGTAATGTAACGTAATGTAACGTAATGTAAAGTAATGTAATGTAACGTAATGTAACGTAATGTAATGTAATGTAACGTAATGTAAAGTAATGTAATGTCATGTAACGTAATGTAACGTAATGTAATGTCATGTAATGTCATGTAAAGTAATGTCATGTCATGTAAAGTAAAGTAATGTAATGTAAAGTAAAGTCATGTAAAGTAAAGTAATGTAAAGTAATGTAATGTAATGTAATGTGCTCCCGTTGAAACTTGTATCACCTGCAAGTGCAAAAAAAACAAGTGCAACGCAATCATACTGTAATTAGTGTGCTAATTAACACCCTGTCCTTTTCTGGAGCTAACAGATTCACAGTGTGTTTGCCGCGTTCACGTCTCATTAGCGTTTAGCCTTTGATTGAATAATGTGACTCTAGTTTGTTTTGTTGTTGAGCGCTTTTCTGGTCAAACTGTAATTATCAGAAAGCAAACCGTTTTTCTGACAGCGATGACTGTCATTCAACACATCACAAAACATGTATTACTATGGAGTCTGTAATAAAGGTGGCAGAGATCTATTACATTAGACATCACAATACACCACTGTACCAGATCTGAATCAAGTCTACTGTGTTATAGGTAATGTGTCCACAACAAATCATTTCCAACCCCTCTGTACCCTTCTAAAAATAACATCACTTGTGGAAATAAGAACATGTGTTACTGTACATTGTATGCATACAATAACTGGGGATTTTGAATAATTCTGTTTTGACTGGCATATGTGACAATTGATCAATGACCCAGGAAAACAATTGATTCTAGTATTTTAACACTCTGGTGGCTTTGTCATAAAAATGCATGCTTAGCAGACACACACACACACAAACACACACACACACACACACACACATCCATACACACTTTTTCTCTCTCTCTAGCACACACACACTCACAGGGAGGGGAGTGTGCACCACAGCTTTGGTTAAAGTGATGGGCAAGTGGAAGAGGTCACTGATGACTATCGATCAATGAGACTGGGCGGCCAGCCAGCCTGGCAGATCGGTTTGTCACTCAGTGGAAGGGGATAGATTTGTGTGTCACTGTCTGTCTCACTGCTGTACAGCCTCTTGGGATGGGTAGGGGGGCATAGGCTGTACCCCTCACAGGGTTGTTCATTACAACCTGTCCAGGAAACCGATAAGGAACCTCAGACTGAGAAATATTAACGTTCCTTTTTGGACAGCTAATTATAGCCGGTGTCTGAGTTTTCCCTCTCTGTTAAAGATATAAAAGTTGGATTTGTACGTGTCAAGTGAACAGCGCGGTGAACCCTTAATCAATACTCCATCTTCATCTATCAGAAGGTGATATTTGATATTTACCTCGGCTGGATTTGGACAAATGTATGTGACGGGTATTTTGTTTTGTGTCGTACTTGATGATAAGTTATGCTAACTCAAAGCTAGCCTGCTTCTGTCTCTCTATTGGATCATTTTACTTTTTCGATCAGATAGTATATTTAGAATCCAGTCTCTCAAACTGGTGTAAAGCTTTGTTTTTATTCCGTTCTTACATTTTTGTAATTTAGCAGATGCTCTTATCCAGAGCGACTTACAGTAGTGATTGTGTAATTATTGTTTTGTTCATACTGGTCCCCTGTGGGAATCAAACCCACAACGCTGGCGTTGCAAGTGCCACGCTCCACTAACTGATTAACACGGGACTTACCAAAGCAGCGTCCTAAGCTTCCGGGCGTGCATACTTTAATACAGAGACACATGGTGACAGCTTAGATAGTCACAAGAAGTTACGGAGGCCTACAACATCACTACACCACGCTGCATTCATCCAGACCCCATAACTCTCTCTTGACTTTCTCTGTTAGCTAGCCTTGTTAGCTCACCCTTTATGTTTACAGTTGGCCACTCTTCAGTCAATAGCGACTGGAGACCACGTCTTTGGTGGTATTCGAGGGGATTTTGGATAATTTAATGTGCCAGGGCGCCTGGGATATAATTTGATTTGGTCTGATACAGTTTTAAACAGAGCGATGACACCACTTCCTTTCCAAAGCACATACTTGGGGCCCTGTGTCATTGTCACAGTTCAGCCTCCCAAACAGATGACTTATTGTGGATGGAGAATGGTTGTGAATGGAGAGAGGCGATATACAGTGGGTCAATGAGGATTTGGGGCTAACGTAATCGAAGAGATTATATTGAGTGTTTAGCTGTCAAGAGACTCCTGGTTTGCTTTGAAACATGACTCTTTTGAATGGTCCCTCAGTGCCTCTAATTTGTCATCATCACCTAAAAGGATGAATATGTGTTGCGCTTAAAGTCTCCTCAACGAACTAGGAATGGAGCCGCCCGACTCGGGTTACAAGAAACACACACATCTGTGTAACCTCAGTCCATTAGACCTCCAATACATAACCAAAGAGGGAGATGGAGTTACGCAGTTTCATAACTAGCAGTGATAGAAAGAGAGAGAGAGAGAGAGAGATGGCCTGCAAACCAAGCGCACTTGAATGTTTACTACATGAGGTCGACAGTCATTGGATCTGATTCCAATATGCAAGAACCAGTCTGTGGCACCAAGCCCCCTGAGGGAGAACCATCTTTTTGGGGAGAAGCGTTTCCAGACACAGTAGGAAGCGGTGTGAACGTGTCTCCTGGAGCCCATGCTCAAGACAGGGGGGAAGCATCCTCTTTGATTAGATTACATGCTTGGCTGTGATGAGAGAGGAATGAAATCACATCTCTGAGTTTTTACATGTCTGTGTTTTTCACATCTGTGTTTTTTACATGTCTGTGTTTTTCACATTGTGTTTTTCTCACATCTGTGTTTTTTACATGTCTGTGTTTTTCACATTGTGTTTTTCTCACATCTGTGTTTTTTACATGTCTGTGTTTTTCACATTATGTTTAACATTTTTGTGTTATTCACATTGTGTTTTTTACATCTGTGTTTTCTACATCTGTGTTTTTTACATGTCTGTGTTTTTTACATTGTGTTTTTTACATGTCTGTGTTTTTTACATGTCTGTGTTTTTTACATGTCTGTGTTTTTTACATCTGTGTTTTTTACATGTCTGTGTTTTTTACATTGTGTTTTTTACATGTCTGTGTTTTTTACATGTCTGTGTTTTTTACATGTCTGTGTTTTTTACATCTGTGTTTTTTACATGTCTGTGTTTTTTACATCTGTGTTTTCTACGTCTGTGTTTTTCACATAGTGTTTTTTACATGTCTGTGTTTTTCACATTGTGTTTTTTACATGTCTGTGTTTTTTACATGTCTGTGTTTTTTACATCTGTGTTTTTTACATGTCTGTGTTTTTTACATTGTGTTTTTTACATGTCTGTGTTTTTTACATCTGTGTTTTTTACATGTCTGTGTGTTTCACATTGTGTTTTTCTCACATCTGTGTTTTTTACATGTCTGTGTTTTTTACATCTGTGTTTTCTACATCTGTGTTTTTTACATGTCTGTGTTTTTTTACATGTCTGTGTGTTTTACATCTGTGTTTTCTACGTCTGTGTTTTTCACATTGTGTTTTTTACATGTCTGTGTTTTTCACATTGTGTTTTTTACATGTCTGTGTTTTTTACATTGTGTTTTTTACATGTCTGTGTTTTTTACATGTCTGTGTGTTTTACATCTGTGTTTTCTACATCTGTGTTTTTCACATTGTGTTTTTTACATGTCTGTGTTTTTCACATTGTGTTTTTTACATGTCTGTGTTTTTTACATTGTGTTTTTTACATGTCTGTGTTTTTTACATGTCTGTGTGTTTTACATCTGTGTTTTCTACATCTGCGTTTTTCACATTGTGTTTTTTACATGTCTGTGTTTTTTACATGTCTGTGTTTTTTACATTGTGTTTTTTACTTCTGTGTTTTTCACATCTGTGTTTTTTACATGTCTGTGTTTTTCACATAGTGTTTTTAACATTGTGTTTTTCACATTGTGTTTTTCACATTGTGTTTTTTACTTCTGTGTTTTTTACTTTGTGTTTTTCACATTGTGTTTTTTACTTCTGTGTTTTTCACATCTGTGTTTTTCACATCTGTGTTTTTTTACATCATTATTGAATCCCCTCAGCTGGTCATGATTTCACCAGGGACTCGTTTTGTATTTTAATTTGGAACAAATTTAAACTAGAAATTCTTCTTCTTCTTTATCTCGTTCTCACCAGAGACACGGCTGTCCGTTATTGAGTTTACTACGTTCTGTATGTACTAACATCCCAGACTAACTGGGCCTTAGGAACTCATGTGTCTGTTCAAATACAGATGTTTCAATGCTGGAAACGAATGGATTCTGATCATACATGTTTCATTTCTGAATACATTGTTGTATGTATGCAATGTCTAGCTAATAGATAGACATTTACCATCTACAGGTACTCTAACTGTCACGTTCCTGACCTGTTTTCTCTTGTTTTTGTATGTGTTTAGTTGGTCAGGGCGTGAGTTGGGGTGGGCATTCTATGTTTTGTGTTTCTATGTTGGGTGCAATGTATTGCCTGATATGGTTCTCAATTAGGGGGCAGGTGTTTTACGTTTCCTCTGATTGAGAACCATATTAAGGTAGGCTGTTCACACTGTTTGTTTGTGGGTGGTTGTCTCCTGTGTCCGTATATGTTACCACACGGGACTGTTTCGTTTTGTCGTTCGTGTATGTAGTCTGTTCCTGTTCGTGCGTTCTTCGTATATTGTAAGTTCTCAAGTCCAGGTCTGTCTACATCGTTTATTTGTTTTGTAGTTTGTTAAAGTGTTTTCGTGTTTCGTCTTTACTTTAATAAACATCATTATGTCCACATTCAACGCTGCGCTTTGGTCCAATCCCTACTCCTCCTCTTCGTACGAAGAGGAGGAGAACAACCGTTACACTAACTCAACGCCTGGGTTTGGGCGTTAAGGATGCGTACAATGCCTTCAGAAAGTATTCACACCTTTTTCCACATGTTGTTGTGTTACAGCCTAAATTTTAAATGGATTACATTTAAATGTGTTCGTCACTGGCCTATACACAATACCCTATAATGTCAAAGTGGAATTGTGTTTTTAGATTTTTTTTAACAAATTAATTACAAATGGAAAGCTGAAATGTCTTGAGTCAATAAGTATTCAACCCCTTTGTTATGGCAAGACCAAATACATAATAAGTGGCATGGACTCAGTCTGTGTGCCATAATAGTATTTAACATGATTTTTGAATGACTACCTCATCTCTGTACCCCACAAATACAATTATCTGAAAGGTCCCTCAATAAAGCAATGCATTTCAAACACAGATTCAACCAAAAAGACCAGGGAGGTTTTCCGATGCCACGCAAAGAAGGGCACCTGTTGGTAGATGAGTTAAAACTTCTTATGGCTAAGATCCCGTTAACGGGATCGATATGACAACAGCCAGTGAAAGTGCAGGGCGCCAAATTCAAAACAACAGAAAACCCATAATTAAAATTCCTCAAACATACAAGTATTTCACACCATTTTAAAGATACACTTCTTGTTAATCCCACCACAGTGTCCAATTTCAAATAGGCTTTACGGCGAAAGCACCACAAACAATTATGTTAGGTCAGAGCCAAGTCACAGAAAAACAGCAATTTTTCCAGCCAAAGAGAGGAGTCACAAAAATCAGAAATAGAGATAGAATGAATCACTAACCTTTGATGATCATCATCAGATGACACTCATAGGACTTCATGTTACACAATACATGTATGTTTTGTTCAATAAAGTTCATATTTATATCAAAATCTCAATATACATTGGCGCGTTATGTTCAGTAGTTCCAAAAACATCTGGTGATTTTGCAGAGAGCCACAACAATTTAGAAATACTCATCATAAATGTTGATGAAAATACAAGTGTTATACATGGAAATTTAGATACACTTCTCCTTAATGCAACCGCTGTGTCAGATTTCAAAAAAGCTTTACGGAAAAAGCAAACCATACAATAATCTGAGTACGGTGCTCAGAGCCCAAACAAGCCAAAAAGATATCCGCCATATTGTGCAGTCAACAGAAGTCAGAAATAATAATAATTATAAATATTCATTTACCTTTGATGATCTTCATCAGAATGTACTCCCAGGAATCCCAGTTCCACAATAAATGTTTTTTTTTGTTGATAATGTCCATCATTTATGTTCAAATAGCTCCTTTTGTTAGCGCGTTTGGTAAACAAATCCAAACTCATTGAAGCGCGTTCACTAGGAGCAGACGGAAAGTAAAAAAGTTCCGTTACAGTCCGTAGAAACATGTCAAACGAAGTATAGAATCAATCTTTAGGATGTTTTTAACATAAATCTTCAATACTGTTCCAACCGGAGAATTCCTTTGTCTGTAGAAAAGCAATGGAACAGAGCTCGTTCTCACGTGAACGAGCGTCACGAGCTCAAGGCATTCTGGCAAACCTCTGACTCATTACCCTCTCATTCGGCCCCCCTTCACAGTAGAAGCATCAAACAAGGTTCTAAAGACTGTTGACATCTAGTGGAAGCCTTAGGAAGTGCAACTTGACCAATATCCCACTGTATCTTCAATAGGGAATGAGTTGAAAAACGACCAACCTCAGATTTCCCACTTCCTGGTTGGGTTTTTCTCAGGTTTTTGCCTGCCATATGAGTTCTGTTATACTCACAGACATCACTCAAACAGTTTTAGAAACTTCAGAGTGTTTTCTATCCACATATACTAATAATATGCATATATTAGCAACTGGGACTGAGTAGCAGGCAGTTTACTCTGGGCACCTCTGGGCACCTTATTCATCCAAGCTACTCAATACTGCCCCCAACCATAAGAAGTTAAAATAAAAAAAGCAGACACTGAATATCCCTTTGAGCATGGTGAAGTTATTAATTAGACTTTGGATGGTGTATCAATGCACCCAGTCACTACAAGGATACAGGTGTCCTTCCTAACTCAGTTGCCAGAGAGGAAGGAACCCGATCAGGGATTTCACCATGAGGCCAGTGGTGACTTTAACACAGTTATAGAGTTGAATGGCTGTGATAGGAGAAAACTGAGGATGGAGCAACAATATTGTAGTTTCTGCAGAATACTAACCTAATTGACAGTCAAAGAAGGAATCCTGTACAGGGTAACATTTTTCCAAACAAGCATCCGATTAGCAAACAAGGCACTAAAGTAATACTGCAAAAATTATGTCAAAGCAATTGTCACGCCCTGACCATAGAGAGCTTTTATTCTCTATGTTGGTTAGGTTGGGGTGTGATTAAGGAGGGGTCATCTAGGGGAATTATATTTCTATCTTGGCCTAGTATGGTTCCCAATCAGAGGCAGCCGTTTATCGTTGTCTCTGATTGGGGATCATATTTAGGTAGCCATTTCCCATTGTGCTTTGTGGGATCTTGTCTATGTATAGTGAGCATTATTTATAGCTTCACGTTTTGTTTGTTTGTTTTGTTGTTTATAGTTTCTCTTCCGAAAATAAAGGATGGAAATGTACCACGCTGCATCTTGGTCCGCTCATTTCAACGAACATGACAGACGATCCCACCACAAACGGACCAAACAGCGTGGCCAGGAGGAGAAGACATCCTGGACTTGGGAGGAGATAATGGCAGGAGACGAAAGCCTTCCATGGAAGCAGACGCAGGAGGATCAACGGCGACTCCGAAGTTCACGACCACGACGGAAGCCAGAGAGGCAGCCACCCCCCAAAACTTTGGGGGGGTACACGGGTTGGTCGGCGATGCCGAGGGGCGAGTCTGAGAGTGAAGAAGAATATTGGGATAGACTGAGCGAGGAGTATTGTGAGATAGTTGAGGGGAGTGATGAGGTAGAGTGGATGTTTTGGTGTCTGGAGCAAGACAGTCGCCGTGAGGAGCGTGGGACCAGTCAGGCACCATGTTTTGCGGAGATACGCAATGTGTCTCCAGTGCGTATCCACAACCCGGTGCGTTCTGTGCCAGCTCCTCGCACTTGCCGTGCGAAAGTGAGCATCCAGCCAGGACGGGTTGTGCCGGCTCAGCGCTCCTGGTCTCCAGTGCGCCTCCTCGGTCCAGGATATCCTGCGCCGGTTCTATGCACTGTTTCGCCAGTGCGCCTTCACAGCCCAGTGCGTCCTTTGCAAGCGCCCCGCACTTGCCGGGCTAAAGTGAACATCCAGCCAGGACGCGTTGTGCCAGCTCTACGCTCCAGACCTCCAGTGCGCCTCCACGGCCCAGTATATCCTGCGCCGGCCATACGTACGGTTCTATGCACTGTTTCGCCAGTGGGCCTTCACAGCCCAGTGCGTCCCGTGCCTCCTCCACGCACTCGCCCTGAGGTGCGTGTCATCAGCCCGGTGCCACCTGTACCGGTCCCACGCATCAGAGCTTCCGGCGACAGTTCCCAGTCCAGAGCTTCCGGTGACAGTTCCCAGTCCAGAGCTTCCGGTGACGGTCCACAGTCCGGAACCTCCAACGACGGTCCACGGTCCGGAACCTCCTACGACGGTCCAAGGTCCGGAACCTCCTACGACGGTCCAAGTTCCGGAACATCCTACGACGGTCCAAGGTCCGGAACCTCCTGAGACGGTCCACGGTCTGGAACCTCCTGAGACGGTCCACGGTGCGGAACCTCCTGAGACGGTCCATGGTCCGGAACCTCCTGAGACGGTCCACGGTCCGTAGCCTCCTGAGACGATCGGCGGTCCAGAGCCTCCAGCGGGGGTTCTCAGTCTGGAGCCTCCTGCGACGATCTACGGTCCGGAGTCCCCGTAGACGAACCACGGTCCGGAGTCCCCGGTGACGAACCACGGTCCGGAGTCCCCGGCGACAATCTAAGGTCCGGAGTCCCCGGCGACGAACCACGGTCCGGAGTCCCCGGCGACGATCTACGGTCCGGAGTCCCTGGCGACGATCTACGGTCCGATTCCTCCGGCAACGATCCACAGCCCGGAGCCCCCGGTGAAGATCCACGGTCCGGAGCATCCGGCGACAATTCACGGTCCGGTTCCTCCAACGACGGTCCACAGTCCGGAACCTCCAACGACGGTCCACGGTCCGGGAACCTCCTGAGACGGTCCACGGTTCGGAACCTCCTGAGACGGTCCACGGTCCGGAACCTCCTGAGACGGTCCGCGGTCCTTAGCCTCCTGAGACGGTCCGCAGTCCGGAGTCTCCTGAGACGATCGGCGGTCCGGAGCCTCCAGCGACGGTCTGCGGTCCGGAGCCTCCAGCGACGGTCTGCGATCCAAAGCCTCCAGCGGGGGTTCTCAGTCCGGAGCCTTCTGTGACAATCTACGGTCTGGAGTCCCCGGAGACGAACCACGGTCCGGAGTCCCCAGCGACGATCTACGGTTCGGAGTCCCCGGCGACGATCTACGGTCCGGTTCCTCCGGCGACGATCCACGACCTGGAGCCCCCGGCGACGATCCACAGTACGGAGCATCCGGCGACGATTCACTGTCCGGTTCCTCCGGTGACAAACCACAGTCCAGTTCCTCCAGCGACGACCCACGGTCCGGTTCTTCCAGCGACGAGCTACGGTCCGGTTCCTCCGATGACGTGTCCATGAGCGGAGTGGGTTCTTCGCCCCGCACCGGAACCCCCCCCGACAGTAGATGCCCACCCGGACCCTCCCCTATTGAGTCAGGTTTTGCGGCCGGAGTCCGCACCTTTGGGGGGGGGGGGGGGGTACTATCACGCCCTGACCATAGAGAGCTTTTATTCTCTATGTTGGTTAGGTCGGGGTGTGATTAAGGGTGGGTCATCTAGGGGAATTATATTACTATGTTGGCCTAGTATGGTTCCCAATCAGAGGCAGCTGTTTATCGTTGTCTCTGATTGGGGATCATATTTAGGTAGCCATTTTCCCATTGTGCTTTGTGGGATCTTGTCTATGTATAGTTGCCTGTGAGCATTATTTATAGCTTCACGTTTTGTTTGTTTTGTTCTTTTGTTCTTCATAGTTTCTCTTCCGAAATAAAGGATGGAAACATACCACGCTGCATCTTTGGGCCGCTCATTTCAACGAACGTGACAGCAATTAACATTTTGTAATGGGTACGCTTGTAAATGTCATGGACTGGGGAGTTTTACAGGGTTTAAAAAGGCATGGAGCTAATCACAGGCAAAATCCTAGAGTAAAACGTGGTTCAATCTGCTTTCCAGCAGACCCTGGGAGATTACTTTAACTTTCAGCAGGACAATAACCTAAAACTCAAGGCTAAATCTACTCTGGATTTGCTTACCAAGAAGACAGTGATTGTTCCTGAGCGGCCGATTGACGGTTTTGACTTAAATCTGCTTGAAAGTGGCTGTCAAGCAGTGATCAACATCAACTTGACAATAATTTTTAAAAGAATAATGTGCAAATATTGTACTTTCCAGGTGTGCAAAGTTCTTAGAAACAGAAAGACTCACAGCTGTAATCGCTGACAAAGGTGATTCTAACATGTATTATAAATTAGATATTTCTGTAAATCATTTTTAAAATAAATTAGCAAAACATTTCTTAAAACATGTTTTCACTTTGTCATTATGGAGTGTTGTGTGTAGGTGGCTGAGAAAAACATCTATTTAATCAATTTTGAATTCAGGCTGTAATACAACAAAATCGGGAGGAAGTCAAGTGGTATGAATACTATGTGAAGGTACTGTATCCCTAGACAAAAGTGTATTATAGTCTCTTCAGATGATCATTTTAATGATACAGTTGAAGTTGGAGGTTTACATACACCTTAGCCAAATACATTTAAACCCAGTTTTTCACAATTCCTGACATTTAATCCTAGCAAAAATTCCCTGTCTTAGGTCAGTTAGGATCACCACTTTATTTTAAGAATGTGAAATGTCAGAATAATAGTAGAGAGAATGATTTATTTCAGCTTTTATTTCTTTCATCACATTCCCAGTGGGTCAGAAGTTTGGTAGCGTTGCCTTTAAATTGTTTAACATGGGTCAAACGTTTTGGGTAGCCTTCCACAAGCTTCTCACAATAAGTTGGGGGAATTTTGGCCCATTCCTCCTGACAGAGCTGGTGTAACTGAGTCAGGTTTGTAGGCCTCCTTGCTTGAACATACTTTTTCAGTTCTGCCCACACATTTTCTTTAGGATTGAGGTCAGGGCTTTGTGGTGGCCACTCCAATACCTTGACTTTGTTTTCCTTAAGCCATTTTACCACAACTTTGGAAGTATGCTTGGGGTCATTGTCCATTTGGAAGACCCATTTGCGACCAAGCTTTAACTTCCTGACTGATGTCTTGAGATGTTGCTTCAATATATCCACAGAATTTTCCTACCTCATGATGCCATCTATTTTGTGAAGTTCACCAGTCCCTCCTGCAGCAAAGCACCCCCACAACATGATGCTGCCACCCCCGTGCTTCAAGGTTAGGATGGGGTTCTTCGGCTTGCAAGACTCCCCCTTTTTCCTCCAAAAATAACGATGGTCATTATGGCCAAGCAGTTCTAATTTTGTTTCATCAGACCAGAGGACATGTCTCCAAAAAGTAAGATTTTTGTCCCCATGTGCAATTGCAAACTGTAGTCTGCCTTTTTTATGGCGGTTTTGAAGCAGTGGCTTCTTCCTTGCTGAGCGGCCTTTCAGGTTGTGTCGATATAGGACTTGTTTTTACTGTGGATATAGATACTTTTGTATCTGTTTCCTCAACGATATTCACAAGGTCCTTTGCTGTTGTTCTGGGATTGATTTGCACTTTTCGCACCAAAGTACGTTCATCTCCAGGAGACAGAACGCGTATCCTCCCTGAGCGGTATGACAGCTGCGTGGTCCCATGGTGTTTATATTTGCAGACTATTGTTTGTACAGATGAACGTGATACTGTCAGGCGTTTGGAAATTGCTCCCAAGGATGTACCAGACTTGTGGAGGTCTACAATTTATTTTCTGAGGTCTTTGCTGATTTCTTTTGATTTTCCCATGATGTCAAGCAAAGAGGCGCTGAGTTTGAAGGTAGGCCTTGAAATACATCCACAGGTACACCTCCAATTGACTGAAATTATGTTAATTAGCCTATCAGAAGCTTCTAAAGCAATGACATAATTTTCTGGAATTTTCCAAGCTGTCTTCTGACCCACTGGAATTGTGATACAGTGAATTGTAAGTGAAATAATCTGTCTGTAAACAATTGTTGGATAAATTACTTGTGTCATGCACAAAGTAGATGTCCTAACCGGCTTGCCAAAACTATAGTTTGTTAACAAGAAATGTGTGGAGTGGTTGAAAAACTAGTTTTAATGACACCAACCTAAGTAAACACTTCAACCTATATAAACTTCTGACTTCAACTGTATAAAGTGAATCTAACAGATTTTTATGTTCCTCTTCCACTTCCACTTGTATTTCTGATGCACGGTCTCTTAGGTGTCATATTATTATTAGTTAATAAAGTCAAATCATCACAGTTTTCCTCTACTTTTTACTTTTCCTACCATTTTCCAGGCAACTAATGCTGCATCAGCAATAATCAAAGCCTCATGAATTTTGATTTTTTTTAAATATATTTTGCCCAGAGACAAATTTATTCTGTGAGGGGAAGAAAAGCTGTCAGAGGAGGAACTTTGTATGCACACACACCTCATAAAAAAATTCTAAATTGACACATACACATACACACCGATATCCACAAGTCCTCCCTTGCCATATTTGTCAAAACTAAGTTATCAATCACTTCTCTTTCTGAACTTACACTGGGAGAACCAAACATTATGAACACCTTCCTAATTTTGAGTTGACCCCTATTTTGCCCTCAGAACATCCTCAATTTGTCTGGTCATGGACTCTTCTAGGTGACAACAACGTTCCATAGGGATGCTGGCCAATGTTCACCATCCTTTGGGTGGTGGACCATTCTTGATACACACAAGAAACTGTTGGCTGAGATAAACCCTGCAGCATTGCAGTTTTTGACACACTCAAACCGGTGCACCAGGCACCTACCCCATTCAAAGGCACTTAAATATTTTGTCTTGCCCATTCACCCTCTGAATGGCACACATACACAATCCATGTCTCAGTTGTCTCAAGGCTTAATAATCCTTCTTTAACCTGTCTCCCCTTCACCTACACTGATTGAAGTGGATTTAACAAGTGACATCAATAAGGGATTGTAGCCATCACCTGGATTTACCTGGTCAGTCTATGTCATGGAAAGAGCAGGTGTTCCTAATGTTTGTACACTCAGTAAATATAACCTACAGTGTAGTTCACAATCTATTACCCTCCAATGATTGGTTTAAACGGCTCCCTTAGCTCCTCCCCTCTCAATCATCTCTGTTCAGTGTGAGAAAAAAATGGAGGCGAGTAAGAATGGGTCAGGTTTAGATGCACATCCCTCGTTCTCTCTCTCTTGGAGGCTGGATAATTAGGGGTCCATAATCTTTTGCTGAGGGAGCACCTTGTCCTCTCCCCTGTTTATAACATCATCAAAGTTGTGCCTCTGGGGGCCCCAAGCTTCGTTAATAATTTAGGTGTGCGTTGCCTGGTTTTAACAGGAAGCCCTTACTTATTGAGTTTGTAAACCATGTGGTGATTTACGAGAACACCTTGCGTGCATCATGCTCATTAAATAAAACTCTGAGGTAAACAGGACTGTCTTCTTTATTATTTTTTTCTCCTTCTGTCTCTCTCCCGCTCTCTCTGTCTCTCTCCCCTTCTCTCTCTCTATCTGTCTTACTCCTTCTCTCTCTCTCTATCTGTCTTACTCCTCTCTCTCCCGCTCTCTCTGTCTCTCTCCCCTTCTCTCTCTCTATCTGTCTTACTCCTTTTCTCTCTCTCTCTATCTGTCTTACTCCTTCTCTCTCTCTTTCGCTCTCTCTGTCTCTCTCTCCCCTTCTCTCTCTCTATCTGTCTTACTCCTTCTCTCTCTCTCGCTCTCTCTGTCTCTCTCTCCCCTTCTCTTTCTCTATCTGTCTTACTCCTTCTGTCTCTCTCTCGCTCTCTCTGTCTCTCTCCCCTTCTCTCTCTCTATCTGTCTTACTCCTTCTATCTCTCTCTCGCTCTCTCTCTCTGTCTCTCTCCCCTTCTCTCTCTCTATCTGTCTTACTCCTCTCTCTCTCGCTCACTCTCTTTAGAGGGTGACTGAGCTGAGTGAGTTTGGAGATTGGTAGAGTTATTGTGTGAGGTGACGACACAGAGAGCTAGACCTGTCTGTCTGCCTGTCTGTCTGCCTGTCTGCCTGTTTGCCTGCCTGTCTGTCTGTCTGCCTGTCGGTCTGTTTGCCTGTCGGTCTGTCAGCCTGTCGGTCTGTTGGCCTGTCTGTCTGTCTGCCTGCCTGTATGTTGGTCTGTCTGCCTGACTGCCTGTCTGTCGGTCGGTCTGTCTGCCTGTCTGTCGGTCTTTCGGTCTGCCTGTCGCTAGCTGCTTCCAGATGGGCAGAGGGTAAGTGCTTCATGCTCAGATGGAAGTCAAAGCACCGCTGCCCTGACCTTCAACACGCCACTTTACGGCCCAATTTAGCTATTGGAATTGATTGTAATATGCCTTGGCTTCTTGGCTGGTCATGGTGGGGAGAAGCAGGGGGCTAGAGGAATTGAATAATTTCTACACCTAGAGAATTTGTTGGCTTAGAGGAAGTTGAACACTGTGTGTGGGATTGGTGTGTGTGGAGAAGGGCGGGGGGGTAGTGTAGTGGGCAACGGCGGGGGTAGTGTGGTGGGGAAGTGCGGGGGGGTAGAGTGTGTGTTTTTACGTGTGTGTGTGTGTGTGTGTGTGTGTGTGTGTGTGTGTGTGTGTGTGTGTGTGTGTGTGTGTGTGTGTGTGTGTGTGTGTGTGTGTGTGTGTGTGTGTGTGTGTGTGTGTGTGTGTGTGAAAGAAACAAAGTATTTGAAACTTTGCGTGGATGGGTGGACTGCCGCATAGTCATAAAATCAAATCAAATCACATACACATAAACTCAGCAAAAAAAGAAACGTCCTCTCACTGTCAACTACGTTTATTTTCAGCAAACTTAACATGTGTAAATATTTGTATGAACATAACAAGATTCAACAACTGAGACATAAACTGAACAAGTTCCACAGACATGTGACTAACAGAAATGGAATAATGTGTCCTTGAACAAAGGGGGGGTCAAAATCAAAGTAACAGTCAGTATCTGGTGTGGCCACCAGCTGCATTAAGTACTGCAGTGCATCTCCTCCTCATGGACTGCACCAGATTTGCCAGTTCTTGCTGTGAGATGTTACCCCACCCTTCCACCAAGGCACCTGCAAGTTCCCGGATATTTCTGGGGGGAATGGCCCCAGCCCTCACCCTCCAATCCAACAGGTCCCAGACATGCTCAATGGGATTGAGATCCGGGCTCTTCACTGGCCATGGCTGAACACTGACATTCCTCAGTCTTGCAGGAAATCACGCACAGAACGAGCAGTATGGCTGGTGGCATTGTCATGCTGGAGGGTCATGTCAGGATGAGCCTGCAGGAAGGGTACCACATGAGGGAGGAGGATGTCTTCCCTGTAATGCACAGCTTTGAGATTGCCTGCAATGACAACAAGCTCAGTCCAATGATTCTGTGACAAACCGCCCCAGACCATGACGGACCCTCCACATCCAAATCGATCCCGCTCCAGAGTACAGGCCTCGGTGTAACGCTCATTCCTTCGACGATAAACGCAAATCCGACCATCACCCCTGGTGAGACAAAACCTTAACTCATCAGTGAAGAGCACTTTTTGCCAGTCTTGCTTCATCCAGCGGCGGTGGGTTGGTGCCCATAGGCGACGTTGTTGCCGGTGATGTCTGGTGAGGACCTGCCTTACAACAGGCCTACAAGCCCTCAGTCGAGCCTCTCTCAGCCTATTGCAGACAGTCTGAGCACTGATGGAGGGATTGTGCTTTCCTGGTGTATCTCGGGCAGTTGTTGTTGCCATCCTGTACCTGTCCTGCAGGTGTGATGTTCAGATGTACCGATCCTGTGCAGGTGTTGTTACACGTGATCTGCCACTGCGAGGACAATCAGCTGTCCGTCCTGTCTCCCTGTAGCGCTGCGTTAGCTGTCTCACAGTACGGACATTGCAATTTATTGCCCTGGCCACATCTGCAGTCCTCATGCCTCCTTCCAACATGCCTTAGACACATTCACCCAGATGAGCAGGGACCCTGGGCATCTTTCTTTTGGTGTTTTTCAGAGTCAGTAGAAAGACCTCTTTAGTGTCCTAAGTTTTCATAACTGTGACCTTAATTGCCTACCTCTGTAAGCTGTTACTGTCTTAATGACCGTTCCAGAGGTGCATGTTCATTAATTGTTTATTGTTCATTGGAAAAGCATGGGAAACAGTGTTTAAACCCTATACAATGAAGATATGTGAAGTTATTTGGACTTTAACGAATTATCTTTGAAAGACAGGGTCCTGATTTTTGCTGAGTTTATTTAGCAGATGTTATTTCTGATGTAGCGAAACACTTGTGTTCCTAGCTCCAACACTGCACTAGTATCTAACAATTCACAACAATACACACAAATCTAAAAGTAAATAATGGAATTAAGAAATATATAAATATTAGATTGAGCAATGTCTGAGTGGCATTGACTAAAATACAGTAGAATAGAATAGAGTAGATACATATGAGATGAGTAAAGCAGTATGTAAACATTATTAAAGTGACTAGTGTTTCACTATTAAAGTGGCCAGTGATTCCATGTCTATTTATATAGGGCAGCAGCCTCTAAGGTGCAGGGTTCCGTAACCGGGTGTAAGCCGAGCTAGTGATGGCTATTTAACAGTCTGATGGCCTTGAGATAGAAGCTGTTTTTCAGTCTCTGGATCCCAGGTTGATGCACCTGTACTGACCTTGCCTTCTGGATGATAGCGGGGTGATCAGGCCGTGGGTAGTTGGGTAGTTGATGGCTACGCAGTCATGGGTGTATAGGGAGTACAGGAGGGGGCTGAGCACACACCCTTGTGGGGCCCCTGTGATGAAGATCAGTGAAGTGGGGTGGCCCACCAGGACCCTGAGGACCCCGAGCTTAATGATGAGCTTGGAGGGTACTATGGTGTTGAATGCTGAGCTATAGTCAATGAACAGAGTTCTTATATAGGTACTCCTCTTGTCCAGATGGGATAGGGCAGTGTACAGTGCGATGGTGATTGCATCGTCTGTGGATCTTTTGGGGCGGTAAGCAAATTGAAGTGGGTCTAGGGTGACAGGTAAGATAGACGTGAAATGATCCTTATCCTATCAAAGGACTTCATGATGACCGAAGTGAGTGCTTCGGCTCGATAGTCATTTAATTCAGTTACCTTTTTATGGGTACAGGAACAATGGTGGACATCGTGAAGTAAGTGGGGACAGCAGACTGGGATAGGGAGAGATTGGCCCTGCCCAGCCTGGAAACTCTTGTTCTACTTTCTGTTGGGACATCGGTCTGAGGAGGTGAGTAATCGACTGTGTACCTCAGTGGGAGATTTGGGTAGGGTAGTGGAACTTGCTACCCGGAGCTATAGCCTTTTTCCCCTGATAGGCTTAGCGACGTGTTTCATTTTTGGAATATGTTGGGCATGGTTAATGTTTATTATTTTTGTGTGGTGTCTGTGGACTGAGCAGTTGTCTCGGGGGCACATCCGTGGCTTGGTGGAATTTGCCAGAGTGCTGGGGGGTTTATTTCCTTGCCAGCGGGCTACAGTGCGTAAATTCCCACCGCAAATCCGCACGAAGACTAGGGTTGAGTTATTGTAGGTTTTGGGGAAGCTCTGTATCTCATCTCTCTTCTGTGGTGCTCAGGGTGATTGTCATTTCTCGGGTTGTGGTCTGGTGTGCTCAGCAGAGGGGAAGAGCAAGTTTTTTTATTTTTTTTTAACTATGGTATCTTATGTAGATGAGTTCATTCGCTTTCCATCGGAGGAATTGTTAGAATTAGGTACTAAAGAACAGCTGTTGAAGGTCGCTGAACACTACAAGGTTGAAATTAGTGATAAACGTCTAAAAAAATTATATTAGGTTGATATTGAAGGGCAATCTGATGGAGAGTGGTATTCTTGAAGTTACCACTGGGCCAGCCTCTGCTGAGGACTCTTCGTCTCCCCGTAACGTTACAATGGCCATTCCATCGGTTAGTCATGGTAGTCTTCTTTTTGAACAGCAGAAAGAACTGCTTTTGTTACAGCTGGAGCATGATCGTGAGAAGCTAGAGAGGCTGTGAGGACGCGGCTAGGGATGCCGCCTGGGCCGGCAGCCTTGCGAGGGTCAAAACGCTAAAATGTCATTAGGGAGGACAGAAGGCAGAGGACAGGTCAGTATGTTGTCCACCCATAGTCATTAGGGAATGCGGAGGACAAAGGACAGGTCAGTATGTTGTCCACCCTTCACCTTTAGGGAAGACAGAGGACGGAGGACAGGTCAGAATGTTGTCCACCCATAATCATTAGGGAGGACAGAGGACAAGTAAGTATGTTTGTCACGTTCTGACCATAGTTCTTTTGTGTTTTCTTTGTTTTAGTGTTGGTCAGGACGTGAGGTGAGTGGGCATTCTATGTTGTGTGTCTAGTTTTCCCGTTTCTATGTTTGGCCTGATATGGTTCTCAATCAGAGGCAGGTGTTAGTCATTGTCTCTGATTGGGAACCATATTTAGGTAGCCTGTTTTGTGTTGGGTTTTGTGGGTGGTTGTTTTCTGTCTTTGTGTCTCTGCACCAGATAGGACTGTTTCGGTTTTTTCACATTTGTTGTTTTGTATTTTGTAGTGTTCACGTTTATTGTCTTTATTAAACATGATGAACACTAACCACGCTGCGCTTTTGTCCTCTCCTTCGTCCACAGAAGAAAGCCGTTACAGAACCACCCACAACAAAAGGACCAAGCAGCGTGGTAATGGGCAGCAGCAGCAGCAGCAATATCAGGATTCCTGGACATGGGAAGACGTTTTGGACGGCAAGGGTTGCTACACATGGGAGGCGACCCTGGCTGGAAGGGATCGCCTTCCATGGGAACAGGTGGAGGCAGCTAGGAGAGCAGAGGCAGCCGGAGAGAGGAGCCCGCGATACGAGGGAACAAGGCTGGCAAGGAAGCCAGAGAGGCAGCCCCAAAAATGTATTGGGGGGAGCACACGGGGAGTGTGGCTTGTCCAGGTAGGAGACCTGCGCCAAACCCCCGTGCTTACCGTGGAGAGAGAGGGCGTCGTACTGGTCAGGCACCGTGTTATGCGGTGGAGCGCACGGTGTCCCCAGTACGCGTGCTTAGCCCGGTGCGATACATTCCAGCTCCTCTTATCGGCCGGGCTAGAGTGGGCAGCGAGCCAGGTGCCATGAAACCGGCTCTAGGTATCTGGTCACCAGTGCGTCTCCTTGGGCCGGCGTACATGGCACCAGCCTTACGCATGGTGTCCCCGGTTCGCCAGCACAGCCCAGTGCGGGCTATTCCACCTCGCCGCACTGGCCGGGCTACGGGGAGCATTCAACCAGGTAAGGTTGGGCAGGCTCGGTGCTCAAGAGCTCCAGTGCACCTTCACGGTCCGGTCTATCCGGTGCCACCTCCTCGCACCAGCCCAGTACCACCAGTGCCAACACCACGCACCAGGCTTCCTGTGCGTCTCCAGAGCCCTGTCGGTCCTGTTCCTCCTCCCCGCACTCGCACAGTGGTACGTGTCTCCAGTCCGGTACCACCAGTTCCGGCACCACGCACCAAGCCTCCTGTGCGTCTCCAGAGACCTGTACGCCCTGTTCCTGCTCCCCGCACTCGCCCAGTGGTGCGTGTCTCCAGTCCGGTACCACCAGTTCCGGCACCACGCACCAGGCCTACTGTGCGCCTCAGCAGGCCAGAGTCTGCCATCTACCCAGCGCCGTCTGAGCTGCCCGTCTGCCCAGCGCCATCTGAGCTGCCCGTCTGCCCAGCGCCATCTGAGCTGCCTGTCTGCCCAGCGCCATCTGAGCTGCCCGTCTGCTCAGTCCAGAGGTGCCCCTCAGTCCAGTGGGGCCATTTAGTAGGGTTGCCAATCCTAGGTCGGCGGCGAGGGTCGCCGTTCCTAGGAGGACACTAAAGCGGACAAAGACTATGGTGGAGTGGGGTCCACGTCCTGCGCCAGAGCCGCCACCGCGGACAGATGCCCGCCCAGACCCTCCCTTATAGGTTCAGTCCGCACCTTGGGGGGGGGGGTACTGTCACGTTCTGACCATAGTTCTTTTGTGTTTTCTTTGTTTTAGTGTTGGTCAGGACGTGAGCTGAGTGGGCATTCTATGTTGTGTGTCTAGTTTTCCCGTTTCTATGTTTGGCCTGATATGGTTCTCAATCAGAGGCAGGTGTTAGTCATTGTCTCTGATTGGGAACCATATTTAGGTAGCCTGTTTTGTGTTGGGTTTTGTGGGTGGTTGTTTTCTGTCTTTGTGTCTCTGCACCAGATAGGACTGTTTCGTTTTTTTCACATTTGTTGTTTTGTATTTTGTAGTGTTCACGTTTATTGTCTTTATTAAACATGATGAACACTAACCACGCTGCGCTTTGGTCCTCTCCTTCGTCCAGAGAAGAAAGCCGTTACAATGTTGTCCACCCATAGTCATTAGGTTGAACAGAGGACAGGTCAGCATGTTGTCCACACATAGTCATTGCTCTGGTCTGTTGCACAGAAACGTCACCAACATCACTCCACTCTCAGACTTTGACAGACACCTCTCACCACGGCTTGCCAGGGGTGAGCAGGGGTCAGCAGGCCACACTAAAGAGGGTCACTGAGAAACAAGAGTCAATCCTCTAATGAACTATGGGAGAAGAGGAAGGGGAGGGAAGAGGAGAGAAAGAGGGTATCTTCCCATCTCTCTTTTACTCTCTCTGTGTCTCTCTCTCTGTGTCTCTCTCTCTCTCTCTCTCTCTCTTTTTCACTCAATTCAATTTCAATTTAAGTGATCCACAGAAGTCCCCCTCCAAATTAACACAGGAATGTACTTTTGTCTCTAGAGACGTTTTCCCGCTGAAACTCTAACACGTTCTAAAGCAAATACTGGAAAAATATTCCTAACAGAGAATGTGGGGAATGGTCAGAAAAGAGCTAAAGAATAATAATGTCATATGCGTTGTTATTTTGTGATGTCATTAAAAGTGTAATAAAGGAAATACTGTAACTTGATAAGTATATACACTACATGTACGAAGTCTCCATCCTTAAGGTTGTATATGAAATATGAAAAATTATTAAAGTTGTTAACTTCTCTAGGATATGTGGGACGCTATCGTCCCACTTGGCCAATAGCCAGGGAAAATGTAGAGTGCCAAATTCAAAAAAATGATATAAAATCAAACTTTCATTAAATCACACATGTAAGATACCAAATTAAAGCTACACTCGTTGTGAATCCACCCACCATGTCAGATTTCAAAAAGGCTTTTCGGCGAAAGCATAAGATGCTATTATCTGATGATAGCACAACAGTAAACAAAGAGTGTAGCATATTTCAACACTGCAGGCACGACACAAAACGCAGAAATAAAATATAAATCATGCCTTACCTTTGACGAGATTCTTTTGTTGGCACTCCAATGTGTCCCATAAACATCACAAATGGTCCTTTTGTTCGATTAATTCCGTCCATATATATCCAATTGTCCATTTATTTGGCGCGTTTGATCCAGAAAAAAACAGCTTCCAATTTGCGCAAAGTCACTACAAAATATCTAAAAAATTACCTCTAAACTTTGCCAAAACATTTCAAACTACTTTTGTAATACAACTTAAGGTATTTGTAAACGTTAATAATCGATCAAATTGAAGACGGGTCTATCTGTTTTCAATACAGGAGATCAACAAACTAACGCTACTTTTCGAGTCTTGCGCAACTCTCAAACAGTACACATGACGTTACACTGTTTCCAGGTGGCCTCACTTCTTCATTGCACAAAGGAATAACCTCAACCTATTTCCAAAGACTGGTGACATCCAGTGGAAGCGGTAGGAACTGAAAACAGGGTGATTAGAAATCCAGTATTCCAATGAAACCTCATTGAACAGACAGTGACTTAAAAAAATAAAAAAATAATGGTTAGTCCTCTGGGTTTTTCCTGCTACATAAGTTCTGTTATACTTACAGACATGATTCAAACAGTTTTAGAAACTTCAGAGTGTTTCAAATCTACTAATAATATGCATATCTTATATTCTGGGGATGAGTAGAAGGAAGTTGAAATTGGGCACGCTATTTATCCAATAGTGAATTTGCTGCCCCCTATCCTAGAGAAGTTAAGATAGGAATGTGATTTTAGGAGTCATAAGAGATCATTTGTCTCCTATAAACTTTGCACAGTAAGTAGCCACGCCCAGAGTGAGGTCAGAGGGCATGTCAACCTGACGGAACCGTCCCTTTCGACCGGAGTGCATAAAAAAGATTGGTAAAAAAATTACATTCAGACCAAAAAGACATTTTAGCTTCAGCTCATGTCCAAAGTGGTTCAAACTCTGAATATCAACAGGAGGTGGAGGCGAGAAACTCACCTCCCAGACAATCACTGGTACGGCTGATTAGCTGTTCTAAGTCAAATATCTAGAAAAGCAAATTTAAGTCGAACCATTCTACTATTCTTCAAATCATCCTATTCTACTACTCTTCTCAAATCACCGTATTCTACGACTCTCCTCACCAATGGGACCCGTCGACACGGCTGGCTAGCCTATCTTCCAAGGAGCATCTTCCAGAGTGAACAACAGTGGAAGACGGGAAAGGGGGACCCCTTTTGGACAATCAGGGCCTTACAAGCATACCGCTGAAAGGACCACAGCTTTCCTAAGAAGGCCTGGTTCTGACAGAAATAAACGGCGAACAAAGGCATTCACATGTAAATACATTCATGATTTCTTACTCCAAACAGGTGGTAGTTCGTGTGCAAAGTATATGATTACTGTGAGAATAGTTTCTATTCTCCCTCCCTCTTCATCTTCTTTGTAACAAGCTGCCATATGTTGTGTCAGTCTGCTAGGGACCTTTTTCTCATGTATTGAGTGTGCATGTTATCCTATTTTATCATTTAGTTAGCTAGTAAATGAATAATTAAACCAATTTGTGTAGTACTGAATCATAAGTAAGGCTGGGGTTTTTGCAGATGCAGGAGGTTACAACTGTTCAAAATGATGATACGAGGCTATGATTATTACGTTGACTGTTTTATGGATGTGATAGGTAAAGACTGTTAGGGTTTAATTCGAGAGATGGTAACTCTTTAAACAACCGTTCTCGTGGTGCCCCAAATTCCTAGTGAGTTAATTGTAACAATTAAACATAGTTTGTTGATTCGATAAATAGCAGTCGTCAGATTAATGAAAGTAAAGTCACAACACTGTGTATTCTCTGTTTAGGGCCAAATAGCATTGTAGTTTGCTCACTTTTTTTGTAAATTCTTTCCAATGTTTCAAGTAATTATATTTTTGTTTTCTCATTATTTGGTTTTGGTCTAATTGTGTTGCTGTCCTGCTTGCTTATGGGGCTCTTCTCCAGGTAAATTTCTCTGTAGGTGATTGATTTTTTATGGAAGGTTTGGGAATCGCTTCCTTTTAGGTAGTTGTAGAATTTAACAGAACTTTTCTGTATTTTGATAATTAGCGGATTTTGGACTTTTATTAATTGGTTGTTTGGTGTTTTACATTGTTCACTGAGGATATTTTAGCAGAATTCTGCATGCAGAGTCTCAATTTGGTGTTTGCCCCATTTTGTGAATTCTTGGTTGGTGAGCGGACCCCAGACCTCACAACCATTAAGGGCAATGGGTACTAGCACTGATTCAAGCGATTTTAGCCAGAATCTAATTGGTATGTCAAATTGTATTTTCCTTTTGATGGCGTAGAAGCCCGTTCTTGCCTTGTCTCTCAGATCATTCACAGCTTTGTGGAAGAAAATTAGCTTTACATCATGGGAAAATCAAAAGAAATCAGCCAAGACCTCAGAAAAAATTGTAGACCTCCACAAGTCTGGTACATCCTTGGGAGCAATTTCCAAACGCCTGAAGGTACCACGTTCATCTGTACAAACAATAGTACGCAACTATAAACACCATGGGACCATGCAGCCGTCATACCACTCAGGAAGGAGACATGTTTTGTGTCCTAGAGATGAACTTACTTTGGTGCGAAAAGTGCAAATCAATCCCAGAACAACAGCAAAGGACCTTGTGAAGATGCTGGAGGAAACAGGTACAAAAGTATCTATTTCCAGAGTAAAACGAGTCTTATATCGACACAACCTGAAAGGCCGCTCAGCAAGGAAGAAGACACTGCTCCAAAACCGCCATAAAAAAAGACAGATTACGGTTTGCAACTGCACATGGGGACAAAGATCTTACTTTTTGGAGAAATGTCCTCTGGTCTGATGAAACAAAAATAGAACTGTTTGGCCATAATGACCATCGTTATGCTTGGAGGAAAAAGGGGGAGGCTTGCAAGCCGAAGAACACCATCCCAACCGTGAAGCACGGGGGTGGCAGCATCATGTTGTGGGGGTGCTTTTCTGCAGGAGGGACTGGTAAACTTCACAAAATAGATTGCATCATGAGGTAGGAAAATGATGTGGATATATTGAAGCAACATATCATGACAACAGTCAGGAAGTTAAAGCTTGGTTTCAAATGGGTCTTCCAAATGGACAATAACTCCAAGCATACTTCCAAAGTTGTGGTAAAATAGCTTAAAAAGTCAAGGTATTGGAGTGGCCATCACAAAGCCCTGACCTCAATCCTAAAGAAAATATGTGGCCAGAACTGAAAAAGCGTGTGCGAGCAAGGAGGCCTACAAACCTGACTCAGTTACACCAGCTCTGTCAGGAGGAATGGGCCAAAATTCACCCAACTTATTGTGGGAAGCTTGTGGAAGGCTACCCGGAACGTTTGACAAAAGTTAAACAATTTAAAGGCCGTGCCACCAAATACTTATTGAGTGTATGTGAACTTCTGACCCACTGGGAATGTGATGAAAGAAATAAAAGCTGAAATAAATCATTCGCTCTACTATTATTCTGACATTTCACATTCTTAAAATTTAGTGGTGATCCTAACTGACCTAAGACAGGGAATTTTTACTAGGATTTAATGTCAGGAATTGTGAAAAACCGAGTTTAAATGTATTTGGCTAAGGTGTATGTAAACTTCCGACTTCAACTGTACATGGGACAAAAACAAACACGTCTTACTGCTGCACCATCTTTGAAGAGCTAGCCCCCAGTTAACACAATTTACTCTTCCTTTAAAACATTGGTTTATATAACATTTCCTTTTGCAATCAACCACTATGCCCCTTGCAGAAGACATCCCCAAAAAATGTGAAATGCAAACACATTATCTACACATTATCCCCTTCCTGCTAAACACATTATCTACATATTATCCATTTTCTGCTAAACACACAGCTCTTTGGTAGGTCAGATGCCTTTTCTCTGAAGAGGTCATGAAAACTCCACTTTCTCTCCCCTCCCTCTGTCCCTCCCTCCTTCCCCCTCTCTCTCTCACCTCTATCTCCCACTCTCTCCCTCCCTCTCTCGCTCCCACCTCCCTCTCTCCCTCCCTCCTTCCCCCTCTCTCTCCCCCCTCCCTCTGTCCCTCTCTCCTTCCCCCTCTCTCTCTCACCTCTATCTCCCACTCTCTCCCTCCCACTCTCGCTCCCACCTCCCTCTTTCTCTTTGTGGATTTAGGGTGTCAGTCTAATGTGTTTTACAGTTTTAAAGAGATTATGCTTTGGGATTACTACCTAAGCAGAGAGGGCCTCGGAAAGGTAAAAAAAAGTCCTTTGATGTCCCCAAGCCTAAACAACACCTGGGGCAAACCTGAGTTGGAAGGGCCTTGTTTTGTTATTCAGAAACACGGCCCTTAATTGTGGTCCACGGCTCAGAGGGAGAGAGTGTGTGTGTGAGAGTGTGTGTGTATGTCTACATGTGTCTATGTGTGTGTGAGTAAAACAGAGGTAACATTTAACATTTAAAAAGTGACTCTGGCAGGGGTCACACAGGCCTCCTGCTTAACATACATAAATAACTGCCAGATTCAAATCAGATATTCCAACCTGATAAATCACTGACAAACCAGGTTAATCATCAGTGTTCTTTAGGCCTACTTCTACTTCTAAGGTCCGCTACTTAATAAGTATTTATCGTTAAGGGACACACTCTTTTCCCTGCATTTCACTCGGTGGGAGGTGCTACACTTCACGGTGGGCGGTGCTATACCTCACGATGGGAGGTGCTACACCTCACGGTGGGCGGTGCTATACCTCACGGTGGGAGGTGCTACACCTCACGGTGGGCGGTGCTATACCTCACGGTGGCCGGTGCTATACCTCACGGTGGGCGGTGCTATACCTCACGGTGGGCGGTGCTATACCGCACTGTGGGCGTGGGTTTCAAAGTGTAAGGGCTATCCGATGCACGTCCACATTCACCCGAGAACCATCCGCCTGTAGTCTGGATACCCGTCGTTTCGCTAACATTCTATTCCTTGCCACTCCTGTCATTTGCCAAAGTCATTCCTGGTCATTTCCCAGAGTCTTTGGCAAATTAAACGGAGCACAAGGAGTGGAATGAAATAGCTACTCCGCCTGGGATCTCATTCCTAAATTAAGCTATAGTGGGTTTAAACTTTATAGTAGTACATCATTTAGCTTTATTTAAACTGACAACAGCTAGCTACCCTACCAAGGCTGGACCAGTTTTCCCAAAAGTGAACGATGTGTAAAGTCAAGTTTTGCTTGCTAACCAACAACGTCAATGCAGCTACCAAGCCAATCTACTAAGCTCACCCGAATGAAATATATGACACTGATCATGACTAGATTTAATTTTAGTGTGACTGGTTAGTCAACATGCAATAATACCTATATAATGTCAATCACTGAGATGAATTCTTTGCATTGCTGGCTTCATTAAAAACGTTCAATCTGATGGATTTTTGAATGTCCTTGGTCTAATATATTTGTTGGAGTGCCTATACACAAGGCCAACTACCATACTATGCTGGAGTCATACTTACTCACTCAGTATCATTACAATACACAAGGCCAACTACCATACTATGCTGGAGTCATACTTACTCACTCAGTATCATTACTATACATGAGGTCAACTACCATACTATGCTGGAGTCATACTTACTCACTCAGTATCATTACAATACACAAGGCCAACTACCATACTATGCTGGAGTCATACTTACTCACTCAGTATCATTACTATACATGAGGTCAACTACCATACTATGCTGGAGTCATACTTACTCACTCAGTATCATTACTATACATGAGGTCAACTACCATACTATGCTGGAGTCATACTTACTCACTCAGTATCATTACTTTGCGTTGAGATCTATTAACTTTAAACGATGTGAAAGTCTAGTATAAAATCATTTGTTTGGCTTCTTTCTAGTCAGTGGCTGCATGAAATAACAAACATATCATGAATTCAGCGATTGCATTTATTTTACTTCTTTGTGGCGCCCTGATGAAACAGTAACTTCCATTACTGTAGTTAAGCTTAGCAAATCTGCAATGTCTATTACTACTTTTCCACGTGACACCAGTGTTCCACTTGTCACATGAGTTGACGCTGGAGAGACGAAGCAAGTACGGGGAGTCAAACATTTAATAAGGAACGAGACAGGAACAGCGTCAGCATACAAGAAAACAAAGACAAAAAACAATCAATGCATCAGCAGGGAACAGAGCTGGGGAACTGACAAATATATGGGAGGTAATAACAGGTGATGAGTGAATCCAGGTGAGTCCAATATCGCTGATGCACGTGACGAAGGAAGGGAGGGGGGGGGGAGCGGGAGCAGATGTGACAGTACCGGCGTCCCACCTGGGAAAAGCGGCCGAGACATGGGCGCTGGGCAAGCCGGTTGGGGCGTGGAAGCCCAACGAACCAGCATGAGCGTGAGAGCCTGGCGAGCCGGCTCAGGCATGGAAGCCCGACGATCCGGCTGAGGCAAGACGCCTGACGATCCCACTGCAGAGAGGGAGCCCGAAGATCCGGTGGAGTGTGACGTGGGATGGGAAGCCACCGAGCCAACGGAGGCAAGGAAACCTCTCGAGCCAGCCAGGGCGTGAAAGCCCGACCGGCTGGCATAGGCACCCCCGGTTCCATCGGTGGCGGAATCCACCCCGACGTCACCAACAAAACAAAAAACAAAACAAAAAAACTCCTGGACCGGCTGGGCGAACAAGAACAGACGATCCGGCTGAGGTCCGATGTGGGATGGGCGCCATCCGAGCCAACCAGGGCAAGGAAACCTCTCAAGCCAGCTAGGGCGCGTAAGCCCGACAAGCTGGCTAGCTACCCCCGGTTCCATCAGTGGCAACCCAGAGCCGATGCCACCATTCCAACCGGAACGCCAGTACTCCCCGATGCTTCGTGTGATGGCTTCTGCATTCTGTCACATGAGTTGACGCTGGAGAGACGAAGCTAATACAGGGAGTCAAACATTTAATAAGGAACGGACATGGAACGAGAAAGGAACAGCGTCAGCATACAAGAAAACAAAGACAAAAAACAATCAATGCATCAGCAGGGAACAGAGCTGGGGATCTGACAAATATATGGGAGGTAATAACAGGTGATGACTGAATCCAGGTGAGTCCAATATCGCTGATGCGCATGACGAGGGAAGGCAGGTGTGCGTAATGGATGATAGGAATGCGTGATGCAGGGCCACCAGGCGTACTCAAGCGCCGGGGGGGGGGGGGGAGCAGACGTGACACCACTAGTCTATAGACCCTAATGTTCTACTAGGGAAACTGTTTCCAAAGCTAGGGCAGACAGTGAGGACCTTTGAAGAGCAGAATGAATCAACAACATGCGCATAATCAAAACAGTTTCTTTGTGAGAAGGGACGGGGTAGGCCGTCATTGTAAATGAGTTCTTAACTGACTTGCCTAGTTAAATAATAGGTTCAATAAAAAATGTAAAATAAAAATTGTGAGAAGGCGTTAACCATCAAAAGGTGTAAACCCATGTTCACAGTTAGCCATTGTTATGTAAATGTGGCCCGAAAAGACCCAATGGCCTTGCCATGGCCCCAAGTTAGAGCCGGTCTGCCAGAGCCATGACCCAGTGAGACACTGGTGCCGGCCCGCGTAGATGGAAACAGAAAAGTCTGATCCTTTTGGGTGAAACACTGGGCTAATATATGCTATATATGGCAGAACGCAGTGTGTTGAATAAATTACACGATCCGGACATGGAGCTCGTTCTCGACATTGTGTGTACCTGTACGTGTGCTGAAATCTACGCCCACTGTGACGTGTAGCACAACCCACCAGGCGAAATGCTGTGAAAACAATGGGTCCCATATGGTCGTAGCTCCAGTATTTACCACTAGCTGCCTCTACCTATTTAAACTGCGAGCTCACTTGAGGCTGGGCTTAGCGCTCCCCTGCAGCTCCTGTCTGTGTTATCACCATGCAAATGACCCTTAATGTGTCCACCAGGGCCTCTAAAGTCAGCTACAGTAGTCTATCTCAGAGATGGGCCTCCTGGTGAAGGGGATAGGCCTCCTGGTGCAGGAGATGGGCCCCCTGGTGCAGGAGATATAGCTATAGCTCTGCAGCTGCTTCCTGAGGCTCTGCCTAGACTCAAGGCTGACTGATACCGGAGCTACCCGTCATTGGTAGTGGGAAGCTATTAGCAATGAATTAGATAAATAAGTCTTTAAAGGTCAGAACTCCTGGTAGCTGTGGTAGCTTTTACCATTTAGTCTAAGGCAGATGTTGACTGAGTAGGGTTATATAGATTTTGTGTGTCCGGTGAGACTTGGCTCTGTTTAGCCAATTGAAAGGCAGTATAAGCTCCACGAGCTTCACTCTTACTGACAGCTGTTTGTCCTCAGTCTCGTCTCAACCACACCTCCCCATTCTCCTTACATCCACACAGCATCAACACGTTGGGGCGTCTCTGCTCCTCTGTCACTCCTGAGAGAGAGAGAGAGAGAGAGAGAGAGAGAGAGAGAGAGAGAGAGAGAGAGAGAGAGAGAGAGAGAGAGAGAGAGAGAGAGAGAGAGAGAGAGAGAGAGAGAGAGAGAGAGACCAGTTGATCCACTTCGTTGCAGAAAGAGAAATAACACCATATTGATCACGAGTGATGATGATGATGTCAGCAAATTAACAAGCGGAATGAAGCAATGGAGCAACTCAAATAAAATATGGCGCTCGTCAACAAACACTAGTAAACCCTGTCTGGCGACAGGTTTCTTGAGAGCGAGGTGCATTGCCGTGTAAATGTTTTGCAATTTGGAGTCGGTTGTCACTAACCACTAAATGCCTTTTAAATAGTACTGTGCACTTAACATGTTCAACAGTACAGTCGTTCCATGGCTTTATGTGCGCAAACAAGACACGCATTTAAACTGTGGAGGACAAACAGTGGTGAGTATTGAAAATATCCCCAAATTCACTACAAATGTTTGAATATATATGTATGCACGGTTTCTGCCCGGCAACTATTGTTATGAAAACTACAGCCAACCATGTTTGACTGCAACAACCACTATCCACATACTTTAAAGCATGAATCTCACCACACTTTTGGACACAGACACACAACAGCTATCGATATGCGTTTTAACATGCTATTTTGCTTTGCTTTGCGGACCCAGACACAGAACGGAGCATATTGGAGCATATCACCACTTGCGGTTAAGATTTCCTCATACAGCTAAGATCCAGCTTGCCGCTGCAGTGTTGAAAGTCAGAAGCCAGGACGTCTTGTTTTGGCACCCACACATCAGCCACCATTGTCTAAGACAGCGCCAAGAAGATTATAGTACACTTAGTGGGACTGGTTTCCCGGGTGCTTCAGTGGGTGTGAGGGGGCATCCAAAGGTGATTGTCGTGCATTCTCATATGGATCAGTATCATCTCACACTCTTCTAGACTATCAGACCTGGATCTGACCTAGGTCTCTCAGGTAAGGCTCAACGTTCCCTAAAGCCTCCCTTTAACATTTCTTTCATGTTTCCAAAACCCTCACATGTTCAAGAAAATGTTTGTCCAGAGGAAGAATGGAAGCGTTAACGTTTCCACAGTGGATGATATCCTTAGATTGCTCGGGTTTGACTCCTGTTAAGTCATGGATTTGTGTGTGTGTGAGTGAATGAGTGTGTGTGTTGGGAGGAGCTGGCACGGACGGACCCTTTGCCTAATTTGACCCTTAATTTTGTCCCCACCCTGACACATGGATGGGGGTCACACTTCAAAGCGCCTCAATGTTGTTTGAATGAGAAGGGCTCCTCAAAGAGCCTGCCTTAGAGTGCCCCGCTGGCTTTAGCCACTCAGCATTAAGACTGGGGGAGATAAGTGCACTGGCTTTACCTTTACACACACACACACACACACACACACACACACACACACACACACACACACACACACACACACACACACACACACACACACACACACACACACACTCACACACACTCACACACACTCACACACACTCACACACACTCACACTCACACACACACACACACACACACACACACACACACACACACACACACACACACACACACACACACACTCACACACACACACACTCATACACACACACACACACTCACACACACACACACTCATACACACTCACACATACACACACACACACACACACACACACACACACACACACACTCACACACACACACTCACACACACACACACACTCACACACACACACACAGTATACAACACACACACACACACGCACACACACACACACACACACACACACACACACACACACACACACACACACACACACACACACACACACACACACACACACACACACACACACACACACACACACACACTCACACACACACACTCACACACACTCACACACACTCACACACACACACACACACACACACACACACACACACACACACACTCACACACACTCACACACACACACACACACACACACACACACACACACACACACACACAACACACACACACACACACGCGCACACACACACACACACACACACACACACACACACACACACACACACACACACACACACACACACACACACACACACACACACACACACACACACACACACACACACACACACACACACACACACACACACACACACACTCACACACACAAGCCCTAAAAGTCATATCAGCTTCTCAGCTGCTGACTGTCCCTCATAGGGATGACAACGCATTAGTCATGTTAGTCGGTCCCGTGTGGCTCAGTTGGTAGAGCATGGCGCTTGCAACGCCAGGGTTGTGGGTTCATTCCCCACGGGGGGACCAGGATGAATATGTATGAACTTTCCAATTTGTAAGTCGCTCTGGATAAGAGCGTCTGCTAAATGACTTAAATGTAAATGTAAATGTAATGTTAAAGAATATTAAAGTACACGCTGCACATAAGGCCTTGAGGTAGAGTGAAACTCAGCCCGTGCGTTACATAGAGTGCAACAGGGTAGTAAAGACTGAGTTACTCTGCCACTGTGTAGCCAAGTATTGTCTTAGCCATGGAAATGGATGAATAGAAAGGTGGACCCCTTTCAAGTCAGTGATGGCATAATAGGTGGAGTGGCGGCCGTTGCGAGTGTAACCCATAAACAAGAAAAGCAGTAACTAAAAGCAGGAAGTGTACCCATCAATCTGTGCTGTGATTTGGTGAATCAACTTAACTGACATTACTAAAAAACAATTCCATGGCATGAGCCACATCAGTTAGCATCATTTGAATGAACATTCTACATTACCATGGACATTTTACCAGCACAATGCCAGGCAGCCATTGCAGGTGTACCAATGAGTTTACAAGTCAAATTGCTAAGGTTAGAGGTTCCAAGCCTGTTCTATTAATTATAATCTTACCATTGTCTTCTACACTATTCCACATTTTACCCAGTTCACTAAGGACCTCTCCCACTGGACAAAACCTGGTTGAATCAACATTGTTTCAACCCAAAAAAATGCAATGCGATGACATTGAATTAATGTGGAAAACTGATTGGATTTGCAAAAAATCAACAACGTAAGGGAATTTCATATTTTTGTCACCCAAATTTTCTCCTAAATCAGGGTGACATTTTGGATCGGTTTCACGTTGAATTCACATTAGTTGACAACTCAACCAAATGTAAATCAAAACTCGACGTTGAACTGACGTCTGTGCCAAGTGGGCTGTTCTCTCTCTCTCTCTCTCTCTCTCTCTCTCTCTCTCTCTCTCTCTCTCTCTCTCTCTCTCTCTCTCTCTCTCTCTCTCTCTCTCTCTCTCTCTCTCTCTCTCTCTCTCTCTCTCACCGTGTCTGACACACATTAGGATTTAGACATGTCACCGCAGGGACAATGAGCGGCGGTTGAATGAGAATGCATATGTGACTGTCAGTTGACTTGTGACAGCACAATGACGGCAGCAGAACGGGCGGCCCAGTCTCCAAGGGACAGGGAGCTGATATCATGGGACAGAGGCATTGTTGGTGGCAGGTGTTCTTTGCAACCTTAGCCAAAGTACAGAGAATCTTGTTGACTGATGTGTATCACAGGAACAAAAGAGGAGCCGGCGTGGTTACAGGTTCACACACAAACACCCAGCCCCCCTCCCAAGGAGCGTCTTGAATTATGCTAATGAAACCCAGTGTTTATGCTCTACCTGGCTCATCAGATTTCAGCCTGGAGCCCGGGGAGTCATGACCTCACAGATATCACCTACCCACTTAAACGCAGACCTGAACACCAGCCTGCACCAGCTCTCACATATCAGATCCTTTGCCTCTCCACGTGTGTGTCTACGTGTGTGTGTGTGTGTGTGTGTGTGTGTGTGTGTGTGTGTGTGTGTGTGTGTGTGTGTGTGTGTGTGTGTGTGTGTGTGTGTGTGTGCGTGCGTGCGTGCGTGCGTGCGTGCGTGCGTGCGTGCGTGCGTGCGTGCGTGCGTGCGTGCGTGCGTGCGTGTATGTATCCTAATGTGGCCTTAAACAGCCTAGTGCCACACGACAAGCCTATCCCCTTTTGTCGCCTGTATCGTTAATCTCCAAATATCTCTGCATATCTCTTTAGCCACCGAGCGTGAGAAAAATAGTGCTCCCTCACCAAAAATGTATCATTTTCAATTATGATAATCCGCAGCCATATTGTTTGTGATGATAATCCCCGACTAGATTAGATCCCATCAGACTGATAGCGGAGGGAGGTTAGATCCCGTCGATGACATTCAGGCAGTTTCAGGTTTGTTTTCTCTAGTCTTATCAGCTGCTTCCGAGAGAATTGAACTTCGTGCCACTTTTCGGGGAGCGAGCATCCTGGGGAGATAAATGTATGTAAATCCCTAATAATTGAGCAGAGCCCAGAGATGATTCTTCTTGTTGTCATGTGGACCTGTCTTACCTGGCAGATAGCATCTGATTTCATCAGCCTGGCTTGGCCCCAGGCCCGGCCCTGTTTATTTAACTATAATCGTTTAAGGTTTATTTTTTGTTACTGGAGGATTCTTTTTTATTTTGTTTATGATGCAGATCTCGGGAGGGGACCTATCGCATCCTCAAACAACCATATTCTTGGCCCCACACTTCCTGTCTTCTATCCTCAAACAACCATATTCTTGGCCCCACACTTCCTGTCTTCTATCCTCAAACAACCATATTCTTGGCCCCACACTTCCTGTCTTCTATCCTCAAACAACCATATTCTTGGCCCCACACTTCCTGTCTTCTATCCTCAAACAACCATATTCTTGGCCCCACACTTCCTGTCTTCTATCCTCAAACAACCATATTCTTGGCCCCACACTTCCTGTCTTCTATCCTCAAACAACCATATTCTTGGCCCCACACTTCCTGTCTTCTATCCTCAAACAACCATATTCTTGGCCCCACACTTCCTGTCTTCTATCCTCAAACAACCATATTCTTGGCCCCACACTTCCTGTCTTCTATCCTCAAACAACCATATTCTTGGCCCCACACTTCCTGTCTTCTATCCTCTCACAAACCCTTCTTCTTTTTCATTTTTGGGTCCAAGGAAGCACCCTTGTTATTTTTATTAATGTGATCTTTGAATAGTGCACCCGAGACTGCAGTCTGCTTAATGCACATTTAAATGGAGGAAAAAGAGATTAGTGTAGAAGTAACATTTTTGGGGGGATGCAGAGATTGGGTAATATGATGTCTGGTCACAACGGCTGATTGGCTGATTGTTAAAGGTCAAAGGTCAAGCGTTAGAGGTGACAGCCTGGCGCTTTGAAGTCTCTCCCTCCCCGGGTTAGCTGGCACCCTCAGGCTCTCTTCTCTTTCTCTTTCTGCTCGTCCTGTATGAGTGACTGGCATAAACTGCATTTTCTTACAGATTTCCTACGCAGAAATCGCAACGCTATTTCCTGGTTGCTAAAATTCTAATAATTTGCCTAATTTTAGGTTATGTGACAAAACAAATAAGTATAGTGTCGAGAATCATTGTATCATCTAAACTGTTGTGAAATATATTTTCCATAAACAAAAATATTGTATTTTCAGCATGTTTGAAGCTGGTGTACAAAACTGAAAGATAAAGAAGCAAAATTAAACTTAAGAAATAGCGCACGTAGAATAGATCTACTGCTTCATAGACTTTGTTTTCTTTGAGAATGACAGCTCTATAACACACATTTCTATGTGAATTTGGTTAGGTCGCCCAAAAAGTGACATATTGCAGTTTTAGCTATTTACATAAGCCCATAATGTATACAGTTGGTCTGGATCATAGATATAGACTTGATAGAAGGTACACGTACAGCACATGTAGAAACCATATTTTAGTCTAATGTTGCTCTTTTGAACCATGTGGCTAAGCCTTGTGTGAATGTTGAGTTTAATTGGGGATTTGGCAAGTTAGGCTTTTGTTCAATCTAGTCCTTTCTATCTATGCTGAGAGAACTACCTCCTGATCATTCTAAGAGCAAGCCTATATGATCTGTCACATTTGGGGAGAGAAGCCTGGCGGTTTTTGGATGAGATTTACAACTTGACTAAGACAAGGCCTGTTTTCAGAAAACACTGAGTGAAGAGATCTTCTCGCCTCGGGGATGGAAGTGAGACGTGTGCAAGGCCCTCTATGCTCACACACACACACCACACACACCACACACACACCACACACACCACACACCTATGCTCACACACACACACCACACACACCACACACACCACACACACCACACACCTATGCTCACACACACACACCACACACACCACACACACACACCACACACACATCACACACATCACACACACACACCACACACACACTACATACACACACACCACACACACACCGCACACGCACACACACCACACACACACCACACACCACACACACATCACACACACCACATACACACCGTACACACACACACACCACACACACACAAAGTATGGCATCATAACAGGCTTTTACGCCGCAAACGTTTATAATTCAGTATTCTGTTCCAGCACGGTGCAATCTTTTTAAAGTGTCCCTAGAGTGTCTGTTCAGATGGATAGAGGAATAGAGAGAGGGAGGGAGGGATAGAGAGAGAGAGAGAGAGAGACAGAGGGAGAGAGGGAGGGAGGGGGAGAGAGACAGAGGGAGAGAGGGAGAGAGGGAGGGAGGGAGAGAGAGAGAGAGAGAGTGAGAGAGGGAGGGAGGAGGAGAGAGACAGAGGGAGAGAGGGAGAGAGGGAGGGAGGGAGGGAGAGAGAGAGAGAGAGGGAGAACGGGAGAACAGTAGCGGGAGAGAGGGGTTGGGAAAGAGAGAGAGAAAGGGAGATGGCTGGATCTCCTTAGACTTGCTCCCTCTGGAATACAGCATGTTTCTCTCAGAGAATCAGTGCGCGACACATCTTGCTCCAGATTCGTAATTCCTCCAACACGCATCCAGCATTCACCTGTGCATTCTTTACCAGCGAGACATAAACACACGAGTGGCTCTGCAGAGTAAAAGGACAGTAAAAGGAGCGATGGAGAGAGAAAAAGAGGAAGAAAGAGAGAAAATTGGTAGAGAGCAGCAGACACAAGCAGAGAAACGGGTAGAGAGCAGCAGAGACAAGCAGGCCTGTTTGAACCCTAAAGAGAAACGGGTAGAGAGCAGCAGAGGCAAGCAGGCCTGTTTGAACCCTAAAGAGAAACAGGTAGAGAGCAGCAGAGACAAGCAGGCCTGTTTGAACCCTAAAGAGAAACGGGTAGAGAGCAGCAGAGACAAGCAGGCCTGTTTGAACCCTAAAGAGAAACGGGTAGAGAGCAGCAGAGACAAGCAGGCCTGTTTGAACCCTAAAGAGAAACGGGTAGAGAGCAGCAGAGGCAAGCAGGCCTGTTTGAACCCTAAAGAGAAACGGGTAAAGAGCGGCAGAGACAAGCAGGCCTGTTTGAACCCTAAAGAGAAATGTGTAGAGAGCAGCAGAGACAAGCAGGCCTGTTTGAACCCTAAAGAGAAACGGGTAGAGAGCAGCAGAGACAAGCAGGCCTGTTTGAACCCTAAAGAGAAACGGGTAGAGAGCAGCAGAGACAAGCAGGCCTGTTTGAACCCTAAAGAGAAACGGGTAGAGAGCAGCAGAGACAAGCAGGCCTGTTTGAACCCTAAAGAGAAACGGGTAGAGAGCAGCAGAGACAAACAGGCCTGTTTGAACCCTAAAGAGAAACGGGTAGAGAGCAGCAGAGACAAGCAGGCCTGTTTGAACCCTAAAGAGAAACGGGTAGAGAGCAGCAGAGGCAAGCAGGCCTGTTTGAACCCTAAAGAGAAACGGGTAAAGAGCAGCAGAGACAAGCAGGCCTGTTTGAACCCTAAAGAGAAACGGGTAGAGAGCAGCAGAGACAAGCAGGCCTGTTTGAACCCTAAAGAGAAACGGGTAGAGAGCAGCAGAGACAAGCAGGCCTGTTTGAACCCTAAAGAGAAACGGGTAGAGAGCAGCAGAGACAAGCAGGTCTGTTTGAACCCTAAAGAGAAACGGGTAGAGAGCAGCAGAGACAAGCAGGCCTGTTTGAACCCTAAAGAGAAATGGGTAGAGAGCAGCAGAGACAAGCAGGCCTGTTTGAACCCTAAAGAGAAACGGGTAGAGAGCAGCAGAGACAAGCAGGCCTGTTTGAACCCTAAAGAGAAACGGGTAGAGAGCAGCAGAGACAAGCAGGTCTGTTTGAACCCTAAAGAGAAACTGGTAGAGAGCAGCAGAGACAAGCAGGCCTGTTTGAACCCTAAAGAGAAATGGGTAGAGAGCAGCAGAGACAAGCAGGCCTGTTTGAACCCTAAAGAGAAACGGGTAGAGAGCAGCAGAGACAAGCAGGCCTGTTTGAACCCTAAAGAGAAGCAGGTAGAGAACAGCAGAGACAAGCAGGCCTGTTTGAACCCTAAAGAGAAACAGGTAGAGAGCAGCAGAGACAAGCAGGCCTGTTTGAACCCCAAAGAGAAACGGGTAGAGAGCAGCAGAGACAAGCAGGCCTGTTTGAACCCTAAAGAGAAACAGGTAGAGAGCAGCAGAGGCAAGCAGGCCTGTTTGAACCCTAAAGAGAAACGGGTAGAGAGCAGTAGAGACAAGCAGGCCTGTTTGAACCCTAAAGAGAAACGGGTAGAGAGCAGCAGAGACAAGCAGGCCTGTTTGAACCCTAAAGAGAAACGGGTAGAGAGCAGCAGAAACAAGCAGGCCTGTTTGAACCCTAAAGAGAAACAGGTAGAGAGCAGCAGATGCAAGCAGGCCTGTTTGAACCCTAAAGAGAAACGGGTAGAGAGCAGCAGAGACAAGCAGGCCTGTTTGAACCCTAAAGAGAAACGGGTAGAGAGCAGCAGAGACAAGCAGGCCTGTTTGAACCCTAAAGAGAAACGGGTAGAGAGCAGCAGAGGCAAGCAGGCCTGTTTGAACCCTAAAGAGAAACAGGTAGAGAGCAGCAGAGACAAGCAGGCCTGTTTGAACCCTAAAGAGAAACGGGTAGAGAGCAGCAGAGGCAAGCAGGCCTGTTTGAACCCTAAAGAGAAACGGGTAGAGAGCAGCAGAGACAAGCAGGCCTGTTTGAACCCTAAAGAGAAACGGGTAGAGAGCAGCAGAGACAAGCATGCCTGTTTGAACCCTAAAGAGAAACGGGTAGAGAGCAGCAGAGACAAGCAGGCCTGTTTGAACCCTAAAGAGAAACGGGTAGAGAGCAGCAGAGACAAGCAGGCCTGTTTGAACCCTAAAGAGAAACTGGTAGAGAGCAGCAGAGACAAGCAGGCCTGTTTGAACCCTAAAGAGAAACGGGTAGAGAGCAGCAGAGACAAGCAGGCCTGTTTGAACCCTAAAGAGAAACGGGTAGAGAGCAGCAGAGACAAGCAGGCCTGTTTGAACCCTAAAGAGAAGCAGGTAGAGAACAGCAGAGACAAGCAGGCCTGTTTGAACCCTAAAGAGAAACAGGTAGAGAGCAGCAGAGACAAGCAGGCCTGTTTGAACCCCAAAGAGAAACGGGTAGAGAGCAGCAGAGACAAGCAGGCCTGTTTGAACCCTAAAGAGAAACAGGTAGAGAGCAGCAGAGGCAAGCAGGCCTGTTTGAACCCTAAAGAGAAACGGGTAGAGAGCAGTAGAGACAAGCAGGCCTGTTTGAACCCTAAAGAGAAACGGGTAGAGAGCAGCAGAGACAAGCAGGCCTGTTTGAACCCTAAAGAGAAACGGGTAGAGAGCAGCAGAGACAAGCAGGCCTGTTTGAACCCTAAAGAGAAACAGGTAGAGAGCAGCAGATGCAAGCAGGCCTGTTTGAACCCTAAAGAGAAACGGGTAGAGAGCAGCAGAGACAAGCAGGCCTGTTTGAACCCTAAAGAGAAACGGGTAGAGAGCAGCAGAGACAAGCAGGCCTGTTTGAACCCTAAAGAGAAACGGGTAGAGAGCAGCAGAGGCAAGCAGGCCTGTTTGAACCCTAAAGAGAAACAGGTAGAGAGCAGCAGAGACAAGCAGGCCTGTTTGAACCCTAAAGAGAAACGGGTAGAGAGCAGCAGAGGCAAGCAGGCCTGTTTGAACCCTAAAGAGAAACGGGTAGAGAGCAGCAGAGACAAGCAGGCCTGTTTGAACCCTAAAGAGAAACGGGTAGAGAGCAGCAGAGACAAGCATGCCTGTTTGAACCCTAAAGAGAAACGGGTAGAGAGCAGCAGAGACAAGCAGGCCTGTTTGAACCCTAAAGAGAAACGGGTAGAGAGCAGCAGAGGCAAGCAGGCCTGTTTGAACCCTAAAGAGAAACGGGTAGAGAGCAGCAGAGACAAGCAGGCCTGTTTGAACCCTAAAGAGAAACGGGTAGAGAGCAGCAGAGGCAAGCAGGCCTGTTTGAACCCTAAAGAGAAACGGGTAGAGAGCAGCAGAGACAAGCAGGCCTGTTTGAACCCTAAAGAGAAACGGGTAGAGAGCAGGCCTGTTTGAACCCTAAAGAGAAACGGGTAGAGAGCAGCAGAGACAAGCAGGCCTGTTTGAACCCTAAAGAGAAATGGGTAGAGAGCAGCAGAGACAAGCAGGCCTGTTTGAACCCTAAAGAGAAACGGGTAGAGAGCAGCAGAGACAAGCAGGCCTGTTTGAACCCTAAAGAGAAATGGGTAGAGAGCAGCAGAGGCAAGCAGGCCTGTTTGAACTCTAGCACACAGAGAATACTCTTCTCCTTTTCTGCTTCTCTGTCTTCCCTCCACTCACTCATAGTGTGCTTCCTAATGGACAGATGGCAGTCTATTGTTTACTGAGCCAAGGTACAATGCCTTATCTGCCATTGCAGCGGAAACTGGGCTAGCGTTTCTGCTTGACCCAGCTTAAATCTGCCACCACCAAAAAAAAAGGAGGGAGGGAGAGAGAGAGAGAGGGAAGGAAGGAAGGAAGGAAGGAAGGAAGGAAGGAAGGAAGGAAGGAAGGAAGGAAGGAAGGAAGGAAGGAAGGAAGGAAGGAAGGAAGGAAGGAAGGAAGGAAGGAAGGAAGGAAGGAAGGAAGGAAGGAAGGAAGGAAGGAAGGAAGGAAGGAAGGAAGGAAGGAAGGAAGGAAGGAAGGAGAGAGGGAGTGGAGGGGAGGGGAGGGAAGTTAATAAAGATTAACACCACAAAAATCTCCCAAATATGAATTCTCTCCTCTTTTTTCTCTATCTCGTCGATTTCAACCTCTTTGTGTTTTGTTACGTTTTGTTCTCTCTCCTCCCTTCTTCCTCCCATCTTCTTCCCCCATCCCCCCATCTTCCCCCATCCTCCCCATCTTCCCCCATCTTCCCCTTCCTCCCCATCCTCCCCCTTTCTCCCCATCTGCCCCATCCCCCTTCCTCGCCTTTCCTCTCCATCTTCCCCCATCCTCCCCCATCATCCCTCAGAAATGTCTCTTCTCTCTCCCCAATCCTCCCCCATCATCCCTCAGAAATGTTTCTTCTCTCTCCCCCATCCTCCCCAATCATCCCTCAGAAATATCTCTTCTCTCTCCCCCATCCTCCCCAATCATCCCTCAGAAATGTCTCTTCTCTCTCCCCCATCCTCCCCCCTCCATCCCTCAGTCATGTCTCTTCTCTCTTTCCCCATCCCCCCAGCCCTCCCTCAGTAATGTCTCTTCTCTCTCCCCATCTTCCCCATCATCCCTCAGAAATGTCTCTTCTCTCTCCCCCATCCTCCCCCCTCCATCCCTCAGAAATGTCTCTTCTCTCTCCCCCATCCTCCCCCCTCCATCCCTCAGTAATGTCTCTTCTCTCTTCCCCCCAGCCCTCCCTCAGTAATGTCTCTTCTCTCTCCCCCCATCCCCCACAGCCCTCCCTCAGTAATCTCTCTTCCCCCATCCCCCCCAGCCCTCCCTTAGTCATGTCTCTTCTCTCTTCCCCCCATCCCCCCAGCCCTCCCTCAGTCATGTCTCTTCTCTCTCCCCATCTTCCCCCATCATCCCCCATCATCCCTCAGAAATGTCTCTTCTCTCTCCCCATCCCCCCCCCCTCCATCTCTCAGTAATGTCTCTTCTCTCTCCCCCATCCTCCCCCCTCCATCCCTTAGTGATGTCTCTTCTCTCATCCCCCATCCCCCACAGCCCTCCCTCAGTCATGTCTCTTCTCTCATCCCCCATCCCCCACAGCCCTCCCTCAGTCATGTCTCTTCTCTCATCCCCCATCCCCCACAGCCCTCCCTCAGAAATGTCTCTTCTCTCTTCCCCCCATCCCCCCCAGCCCTCCCTCCATAATGGAGTGTGCTACAGCAGCACAGCAGCTCTCCCCTCGGGGGCCAAAGGTGATTTCTCGACGGTGGGTTGGGGTGCAATCAGCTTGGACCAATCAGTAATGAGGGTTAATCAGCTGATCGATTGGCCATAGTGCTATGGTGGTCGCGGCTCCTGTGTGACTGGCTGCCGTGGTCCTCCAACCCCCTGAGGGCCAAGGGTTGGGAACTTTTAATTATCCAGCCACTACTCCGATTGACTGAATGGTCAATGGCTTTACTACCGAGGCATCACTGCTCAATAATAATAGAAAACAATGCGAGCGTTGCATGGCAACTCGAAGGGTGGCCCGGTCCAAAAGGGTCTAAGACAGGGATATGGGGTATCATTAGATAACAAGTTAGGTTAATTACCCTTCCAGGGGAGAGGGAGATGCCATGCCAAGCAAGCAGGCATCCCTCCTGGAGAAATGGCCATCAGGCGTTAGACATGGATGCCTTTTTTCCAGGTTTTTTTTATGGACCCTCTCTTGCAAAGACTACCCAGCTAGCACACAATGTTCTGAGAACCATATGTTTCTTAGAACTTGGTGAGAGAGTGGTTGTCCTCTGGTTATTTTGCATCCAATCTTCCCACAATGTTCTGGGAATTGTGCAGGATACCCAGCTAGCACACAATGTTCTGAGAACCATATGTTTCTTAGAACTTGGTGAGAGAGAGTGGTTGTCCTATGGTTATGTTACATACAACCTTCCCACAATGTTCTGGGAATTGTGCAGGATACCCAGCTAGCACACAATGTTCTGAGAACCATATGTTTCTTAGGTTTTCTACTTGTTTCCTCGTAGTTCTATTTAAGTCATGTTCTCAGAACGTTCAGAGAACGTTAAGAAACAACGTTCTTCTGTGGGAATTTCAGGACTTCAGCATAAAATTTTCTACAGGTTTCCCTTATGGTTCTATTTAAAGTCATATGTTCAAATTGTTCCAAGAACGATAAGAAAAAAGGTTATTCTGTGGGAATTTCAGTACTTCAGGATAACGTTTTTTTCAGGTTTCCTCGTGGTTCAATTTAAAGTAATGTTCTCAGAACATTAAAAAAAGTTTCAAAGAAAACCACAAGAGAACATTAGTAACATTCAAAGAACGTTGTGATACATTCCATTCTCAGCGTCAACAAAACTCTCTCTATCCTCAATCTTGTTAGGTGTGCTGAGGTGTATTGGCCGGGTAAAAAAAAAACTGGCATGCTAGCTCCATCCTGTTGGCGCAGTGGACTAATTCCATGGATAGAGAACAGAAGATCATAGGTTTGAATCTCACTGACACCGTGCCACAATAAAAATACAATTAATTAAATGTTAATGTCTCCTATCTGTTCAAAACAGTTAACCCAAACTAAGTTAGCATTGTTATTAAAAGTCTTATTGAAAAATGTTCTTAGAACGTTATTTAATTACCTTCAAATAACCAATCATTTCCATTCTCAGAGAAGTTTAATAAAACTCCTAGGAAAACTTTCAGGGAACCATAGTAAAATGTTCTAAGGACCTCCTTGCATCCCAAAAATGTATGTTCCCAGAACAGGTGAAATTTTCACTTTGATTCTCATATCTGGGTAGGTTGTTAATCAGGACCCCAACAGTATGGGGCCATATGGCGGCGAACTGGAAACCACACTGTCGCCTAGTCTGACAGTGAAGAAAAGTTTTATGTCAAGGGGGAAGAAGATGTTGTGTTGTTAAAAGTGCTTGTTAAAAGTGGACTCTAAAGATGTAGTGGCTGAATAGGTTCCCCCCCATCAGGTCGCTTCACTGGAATGGTCCTGAACACACCTCCGGCAAATTGACATTACATTAGATAGGTTGGCGTTACAAATGTCTGGCTGGCTCTCACACTGAGTGCATTATGGGTAGGGCCAGGAGTATGACCTAACATGATCTGAACATGAACAAGCTGTCTTCCACAATAAGCAAATAAGAAAACACTCGCGCAGAGCCGGTGCTCCTAGTAGCCAGGGACTTTAATGCAGGGAAACTTAAATTTCTATCAAATTTCTATCAGCATGTTATATGTGGAACCAAAGGGAAAATAACTCTGGACCACCTTTACTCCACACACAGAGATACATACAAAGCTCTCCCTCGCCCTGTATTTTGCAGATCTAACCATAATTCTATCCTCCAGATTCCTGTTCAAAAGCTAAAATTAAAGCAGGAAACACCAGTGACTAGATCAATAAAAAAGTGGTCAGATGAAGCAGATGCTAAGCTACAGGACTGTTTTGCTAGCACAGAATGGATAATGTTCCGGGATTCCTTTGATGGCATTGCGGAGTACGTCACATCAGTCACTAGCTTCATCAATAAGTGCATCGATGACGTCGTCCCCACTGTGACCGTACGTACATACCCCAACCAGAAGCCATGGATTACAGGCAGCATCCGCACTGAACTACAGGCTAGAACTGCCGCTTTCAAGGAGCGGGACTCTAACCCGGAAGCTTGTAAGAAATCCCGCTCTGCCCTCCGACGAACCATCAAACAGGCAAAGGGTCAATACAGGACTAAGATTGAATCGTACTACACCCGCTCTGACGCTCGCCGGATGTGGCAGGGCTTGCAAACCATTACAGACTACAAAGGGAAGCACAGCCGAGAGCTGCCCAGTGACACGAGCCTACCAGATGAGCTAAACTACTTCTATGATTGCTTCGAGGCAAATAACACTGAAAGATGCATGAGAGCAAAATGCTTGATATTACTGTGATCATGCTCTCCGCACCCAATGTGAGTAGGACGTTAAGACAGGTCAACATTCACAAGGCCGCAGGGCCAGACGGGTTACCAGGACGTGTACTGCGAGCATGCGCTGACCAACTGGCAAGTGTCTTCACTGACATTTTCAACCTCTCCCTGTCCAAGTCTCTAATAACAACATGTTTTAAGCAGACCACCATAATGCCTGTGCCCAAGAACACTAAGGTAACCTGCCTAAATGACTACCAACCCCTAGCGCTCACGTCTGTAGCCATGAAGTGCTTTGAAAGGCTGGTCATGGCTCACATCAAAACCATTATCCCAGAAACCCTAGACCCACTCCAATTTGCATACCGCCCCAAAAGATCCACAGATGATGCAATCTCTATTGCACTCCACACTGCCCTTTCCCACCTGGAAAAAAGGAACATCTATGTGAGAATGCTATTCATTGACTACAGCTCAGAGTTCAACACCATAGTGCCCTCAAAGCTCATCAATAAGCTAAGGACCCTGGGACTAAACACCTCCCTCTACAACTGGATCTTGGACTTCCTGACAGGCCGCCCCCAGGTGGTAAGGGTAGGTAACAACACATCCGCCACGCTGATCCTCAACACAGGGGCCCCTCAGGGGTGGGAGCTCAGTCCCCTCCTGTACCCCCTGTTCACTCATGACTGCAAGGCCAGGCACGACTCCAACACCATCATTAAATTTGCTGATGACACAACAGTGGTAGGTCTGATCACCGACAACAACGAGACAGCCAATAGGGAGGAGGTCAGTGACCTGGCCGTGTGGTGCCAGGACAACAATCTCTCTCTCAAAGTAATCAAGTCAAAGGAGATGATTGTGGACTATAGGAAAAAGAGGACTGAGCACGCCCCCATTCTCATTGACGGGGCTACAGTGGAGCAGGTTGAGAACTTCAAGTTCCTTGGTGTCCACAGCACCAACAAACTAACATGCTCCATGCACATCAAGACAGTTGCGAAGAGGGTACGACAAAACTATTCCCCCTCAGGAGACTGAAAAGATTTGGCAGGGGTCCTCAGATCTTCAAAAGGTTCTACAGCTGCACCATTGAGAGCCTCCTGACTGGATGCATCACTGCCTGGTATGGCAACTGCTCGGCCTCCTACCGCAAGGCACTACAGAGGGTAGTGCGAACGGCCCAGTACATCACTGGGGCCAAGCTTCTTGCCATCCAGGACCTCTATACCAGGCGGTGTCAGAGGAAGGCCCTAAAAATTGTCAAAGACTCCAGCCACTTTAGTCATAGACTGTTCTCTCTGCTACCACATGGCAAGCGGTACCGGAGTGCCAAGTCTAGGTCCAAGAGGATTCTAAACAGCTTCTACCCCCAAGCAATAAGACTCCTGAACATCTAGTCAAATGGCTACCCAGACTATTTGCATTGCCCCCCCCCCCCCCCACCTCTTTGCATCACTGCATAGTCACTTATGCATAGTCACTTTAATAACTCTACCTACATGTACATACTACCTGGTGCCCCCGCACATTGACTCTGTATCAGTACCCCCCTGTATATAGTCTCGCTATTGTTATTTTACTGCTGCTCTTTAATTACTTGTTACTTTCATCTCTTAATTCTTATCCGTATTTTTTGGAAACTGCATTGTTGGTTACGGGCTCGTAAGTAAGCATTTCACTGTAAGGTCTACACCAGTTGTATTCAGCGCGTGTGACTAATAAAGTTTGATTTGATTTGATTAGGTTGCGGAGTTGTTCCTGCTCAACTGCTAAATCAGATCCAAACAGCTCAGTGATGCTCAGTAGAGGTATTAAAATGTGTTTTTAGATATAGTCAGTTGACAGGCGGGGCTCTCCTTATGAACCACATCTGGTCATAGATGGTTTCTCAAATAAGATAGAGGAGTCGTACCAAAACCGGAGCTAAACTAGGATCAATATAGTAGGAAAAAAAGAGTGTGAAATAGAACATTTGATCCTAGGCTAATCAAAACAACACCAGATGAGTCTTAAAGAGCCTCTCTCCTTGTAATTTCACACACTTGCAGGCTCTTTGCCTGGCATTTTGTGGGATTAATTTACTATTTATATTACTATTTAAATTGACTGCTTTTGTGCAGTCAATTTTTAACTGTCCAGTTTTTTCTAATTAATCACAAAATATTTTTGTTTTGCCTGCAGCTGATTTGAGGGAGTGGTGACTCACAATGACGAGCGAGAGCTCATACATCAAACACAAGGCCTTTCTATCTCGCTCTCTCTTCCTCCCCCTCCATCCCTACCCCTCTCTATCCTCTGCTCAGAAACATCCCCTTGCCCCTCTCCCCCACTCCTCCTCCCCTTTCCTCTATCTCTCTTCTCCTTCCTCCCCTCCTTCTCCTTTCTCTCTCGCCTCAGTGGCGGCTGTGCAGGCCTAGGCCTGGGGGCAGAGGAGAAGAGCCCAGATTTGTCCTCTGTCGTGTGACTTCGTATTTTTATCTGAAGCCACTTTCCAGGCCCAGACCAGCTTCTGGAGCTGCTTGAATTTTCCCCTCCCTTCCTTTTTGTGTTTCTGTTCTCTATTTTTTGGGAGTGCAAGGTTTCGGTTCTACTCACAGCTCACAGAATGGCATGTTATATTTACCTTTAACAAGCAGTCGAGTGATGCATGCGTGTGCATGTGTGTTCTTAGCCCTAATGATTCAGGTTGCTTGCAGTTTTGTCATTGATAAACAAATAAAGCAAGCAAGGACCTAATCATATTCTCTGAAATGAATAAATTAATCAAGGTAGTCGTTTTAGTATGCTCAAATATTTCATTGCAAATAGAGTGAATAAGTAGTATATATTGGCCAGGGGTGGAAAAGGTACCGTATTGTTATACTTGAGTAGAAGTAAAGATACCTTAATAGAAAATTACTCAAGTAAAAGTGAAAGTCACCCAGTAAAACAGTACTTGAGTAAAAGTAAAAAAGTATTTGGTTTTAAATATACTTAAGAATCAGAAGTAAATACATAAACAATTTCAAATTCCTTATATTATGCAAACCAGACGGCACTATATTCTTGTTTTTTAAATTACCGATAGCCAGGGGCTATCGCCAACACTCAGACATAATCTACAAATGAAGCATGTGTGTTTAGTGAGTCTGCCAGATCAGAGGCAGCAGGGATGACCAGGTGATGTTTTCTATGATAAATGCATATATTGGAACATTTTCCCTGCTAAGCATTCAAAATCTAATTTATTTTGGGTGTCAGGGGAAAATTTATGGAGTAAATATTACATTATTTTCGTTTGGAATGTAGTGAAGTAAAAGTAAAAGTTGTCAAAAATATAAATAGTAAAGTAAAGTACAGATACCCCCCCAAAAAATTACTTGCATAATCATATAGATACATGATGTAATGCATAACCTAACACGTGATTATAAAATAAAACAGAGATTAATCAGCAAATTAACCAGCTTTTTATTAGCATTCATATGAGACCCTCTGGAAGAGACCTTGGAGAGTCTTTGTGGGCCTGTTGTCTGCTAGAAAACGAGAACACACACACACACAGTCTATTCTTCCTGAGGAGGAAAGCTATTTTGCAGAGCAAAGATAGATGGGTAGGTCATCCTGTGTCAGGGGAGGTACAGCAGAAACAAGCAGAAGATTGTTTTCCACATCCATTGGAGAGGCAGTGGTCACCAGGGTGCCTACCAGGGTGCCTACCAGGGGGTGCCTACCAAATAAAATAAAATACAATTGCAATAAATAATAATAATAATAATAATAAAAGCTGTCAGAGCAGCTCATAGATTACTGCACCTGTACATAGCCCATCTATAATTTAGCCCAAACAACTACCTCTTTACCTACTGTATTTATTTATTTATTTTGCTCCTTTGCACCCCATTATTTCTGTCTCTACTTTGCGCTTTCTTCCACTGCAAACCAACCATTCCAGTGTTTTTAGTTTTTATTTTACTTGCTGTGTTGTATTTACTTCGCCACCATGGCCTTTTTATATTTTTATTTATTTATACATATATTTGTTTGCCTTCACCTCCCTTATCTCACCTCACTTGCTCACATTGTATATAGACTTATTTCTTTTCACTGTATCATTGACTATATGTTTGTTTTACTCCATGTGTAACTATGTGTTGTTGTATGTGTCGAACTGCTTTGCTTTATCTTGGCCAGGTCGCAATTGTAAATGAGAACGTGTTCTCAATTTGCCTACCTGGTTAAATAAAGGTTAAATAAATAAATAAAAATAAAAATAGTCACATGTGCCGAATACAACAGGTGTAGTAGACCTTACAGTGAAATGCAGATAAGAATAAGAAATTAAAGTCATAAGTAATTAAAAAATAACAATATATACAGGGGGGTGCCGGTACAGAGTCAATGTGCGGGGGCACCGGTTAGTTGAGGTGGTACGTACATTTAAGTAGGGCTAAATATAGTATGCATAGATGACAACAGAGAGTGGCAGTGATGTGGAAAGGGCAGGGTGGAGGTGGGACAATGCAAATATTCTGGGTAGATGTTCAGGAGTCTTATGGCTTGGGGATCGAAGCTGTTTAGAAGCATCTTGGACCTAGACTTGGTGCTCCGGTACCGCTTGCCATGCGGTAGCAGAGAGAACAGTCTATGACTAAAGTGGCTGGAGTCTTTGACCCTTTTTAGGGCCTTCCTCTGACACCGCCTGGTATAGAGGTCCTGGATGGCAGGAACCTTGGCCCCAGTGATGTACTGGGCCGTTCGCACAACCCTCTGAAGTACCATGCTCGCAGTACACGTCCTGGTAATCCGTCTGGCCCTGCGGCCTTGTGAATGTTGACCTGTCTTAAGGTCTTACTCACATCGGCTGAGGAGAGCTGAGGAGATCACACAGTCTTCCGGTACAGCTGGTGCTCTCATGTATGTTTCAGTGTTATTTGCCTCGAAGCGAGCATAGAAGTAGTTTAGCTCATCTGGTAGGCTCGTGTCACTGGGTAGCTCTTGGCTGTGCTTCCCTTTGTAGTCTGTAATGGTTTGTAGGCCCTTCCACATCCGATGAGCGTCAGAGCCGGTGTAGGACGACTCGATCTTAGTCCTGTGTTGGCGCTTGCCTGTTTGATGGTTCGTCACAGGGCATAGCAGGATTTCTTATATGCTTCCGGGTTAGAGTCCCGCTCCTTTTAAAACGTCAGCTCTAGCCTTTAGCTCAGTGCAGATAAAGCCTGTAATCCATGGCTTCTGGTTGGGGTATGTACGTATGGTCACTGTGGGGACGACATCATCGATGCACTTATTGATGAAGCCAATGACTGATGTGGTGTGTCTCCTCAATGCCATCGGAGGAATCCTGTAACATATTCCAGTCTGTGCTATTCCAGTCCTGTAGCTTAGCATCTGATTCATCTGACCAATTTTTTATTGGTCTTGTCACTGGTGCTTCCTGCTTTAATTTTTGCTTGTGAACAGGAATCAGGAGGATTGAATTATGGTCAGATTTGCCAATTGGAGGTGAGAGAAAGCTTTGTATGCGTCTCTGTGTGTGGAGTGTAGGTGGTCCAAAGTTATTTTCCCTCTGGTTGCACATTTAACATGCTGATAGAAATTTGGTAAACACTTATTTAAGTTTCCCTGCATTAAAGTCCCCAGCTACTAGGAGCGCTGCCTCTGGGTGAGCATTTTCTTGTTTGCTTATGGCGGAATACAGCTTATTCAATGCTGTCTTAGTGCCAGCCTCTGACTGTGGTGGTGTGTAAACAGCTACAAAGAATACATATGAAAACTCTCTCAGTAGTTATTGTGGTCTACAGCTTATCATGAGAAACACTACCTCAGCCGAGCAATAGCTCGAGACTTCCTTAGATATCGTGCACCAGCTGTTATTTACAAAAATACATCAATTGCCACCCCTTGTCTTACCAGACGCCGCTGTTCTATCCTGACGGTACATCATATAACCAGCCAGCTGTATATTGATGTTGTCGTCATTCAGCCACGACTCCGTGAAGCATAAGATGTTACAGTTTTTAATGTCCCATTGATAGTTTAATCACGACTCTGTAACTCGTCAATTTTATTGTCCAAATATTGCACATTTGCTAGCAGAATTGAGGGAAGTGGGGGTTTATTTTCGATCGCCTTTTACTTCTCAGCAGGCAGCCCGCCCTCCGGCCTCTCTTTCTCCACCTCCTCTTCACGCAGATCACGGGGCTCGGGGCCTGTTCCCGAGGGAGCCGTATATCCTCCGCCTCGGGCTCGTCAGAGTTGTGAAAGAAGAAAAACGATTCTGCTAGTCCGTGGTGAGTAATCACAGTACTGATGTCTACAAGTTATTTTCGGTCATAAGAGACGGTAGCAGCAACATTATGTACAAAATAAGTAAAATAATAAGTTACAAACAACGCAGATAAACAAACAAAAAAACACAATCGGTTAGGGGCACGTAAAACGTCTGCCTTCTGCTACAGAAGGGTGCCTACCAGGGTGCCTAACAGGGTGCCTACCAGGGTGCCTACCAGGGTGCCTACCAGGGTGCCCAATGACTACACATGTGGCAACATTATTCAAAGGAGCATTGGGTTTTGCCTCTGTTCATTTGTGGTCTAAACAGCGTTGGGTTTTGCCTCTGTTCATTTGTGCTCTAAACCGCGTTGGGTTTTGCCTTTGTTCGTTTGTGCTCGTGCTTAATATTTCCTCTCCCTCTGCTTTGAATACAACCCAGCAGCCTGAAGATTTGACTGGCATTACGTCTCTGCGGACATATGGGACAACTTCGAACATTATTAACCAGAGTTGTCAAACATAACTGCTATCCATCGTGTATAAGTCACAATAGACACACATGGAAGCAGGAAGTGCAGCAGGAAGTACAGCAGGACGTACAGCAGTAAGTACAGTATATTGAGCACACTATTCTCTTCCAGGTCAAACGATGCTCCCTCACTCCCGTTGTCATCCTTGTCAACTCGTCACTTCTATTTCTAGCCCCCGAACTTAAATTTTCACGCCACAGTTTCATTGAGAAGTATGGGAAAAGAGAATGTGTCGGCGCCTTCCCACTTCCTTGTCCCCGTCCGGAGCCACAATGGCTAGCTTTGAGCCTCACCTCGGCCCTGTCTGCCTTGGGCCTTGATTGCACAGAGTTTGCATTGTGTTTAATGAAGTTACAGCAACAGTAGCTGTGGTCCCCTGGGTAGTTCTAGCCTAGCTAGCTAACGGTTAGCTAACTGGAGGAGGTAGAGGAGCCCAATAGAACACTGGGTCTGTCACTGATCACTGATCCCCAGATCACCGACAGGACTCATCTCATTGAATTAGCCGCCTGGCGGCTTCCTCAACTTCCTCATTGTCCCCCTCAATGCAGCGCGACCGTGGAGGGGACAGGGGGACCAGGCGGTAACGGTTAGGCTGGGGTGTTAATGTAGGAGGGAAGGAGGCCTGTGGTGGCAGGTTAACACATTGCATGTGTGGCAGGGGCCCATGGAGGGGGGGAGGGGGGAGGGAGGCTCACAGGAGATACGCTAGAGAGAGAGAGAGAGAGAGAGAGAGAGAGAGAGAGAGAGAGAGAGAGAGAGAGAGAGAGAGAGAGAGAGAGAGAGAGAGAGAGAGAGAGAGAGAGAGAGAGAGAGGGAGAGAGAGAGAGAGAGATAAATTAGCCCAGCAGGAGGTAAGTAGACCATGTTGACCACTAGCAGTTAATCTCTTCCTCCCCCCACTTCCTCCTCACAGATCCTTCCCAAGGTCCCCCTCTCTCTGAACGAAGAGCCTCTTAGGCCCATTTGGTGACCCTCCACCCTCCTTCCAGGTCTGGATTCCAGAGAGGTAGCCATAGCCGGTGCCATGGTCCTGAGTGATTGTATGCTCTCCTCTCATACCACCAGTCCCTTGACAGTCATCCCCCCCAGGGTGTCCTGGCCTGGCTGTATCTCCCCTGTACAGGTAGCAGAGTGTGACAGCTCTCTCCACAGGTAATACCCAGGCTGCCATGGTAAGGGCCCCCCGAGGACCAGAGCAGTCCACCCCCGCGCCGTGCCCCACTACTTGTCCCCCCAGGGGAGGAGATAAAGAGAGAGAAGAGAGAGGGTCAGTCAGCCAGGGGGCCCAGTAGTGAAGGAGTATTGAAAGCCTTGTCCCCCCCCTGGCTTTTAACCCCCCACCACACATTCTCCCCATCCACCACCCAGGTCCTGTCCCCTGTTCCCCAAGTGCTATCCCCACTGACAGAGCTGGAGAGGAGGAAAGGGACAAGCTGGAGCTGAATTTGTGTGTGTGTGTGTGTGTGTGTGTGTGTGTGTGTGTGTGTGTGTGTGTGTGTGTGTGTGTGTGTGTGTGTGTGTGTGTGTGTGTGTGTGTGTGTGTGTGTGTGTGTGTGTGTGTGTGTGTGTGTGTGTGTGTGTGTGTGTGTGTGTTTGTGTGACGGAGCGTAAGTGCTGGTTTGTGCCGCACAGCGCACGGACATCTGGCTGCTAATTGTAACGAGGTCAGGATGTGACAAGTGCATGAAAAATGACTGCTTGATCCCTTTGCTTCTTTAGTCAACTCATACCTCTGTGTGTGTGTGTGTGTGTGTGTGTGTGTGTGTGTGTGTGTGTGTGTGTGTGTGTGTGTGTGTGTGTGTGTGTGTGTGTGTGTGTGTGTGTGTGTGTGTGTGTGTGTGTGTGTGTGTGTGTGTGTGTGTGTGTGTGTGTGTGTGTGTGTGTGTGTGTGTGCGTGTAGCAGGGTGGGTGGCTGTGGTTGCTGACTCTTGTCCTACTTTGACTCCAGTCAGAAGTGATTTTTGTGTGGAGACACTTGTGAGGAGGCCAATCTGACAAGAACACAAGCTATTTCCCACTGATACATCTAACAAAATGGAATCCTAGGAAAATAATTTAGGTCAATCAGATGAGTGTTGGATGAACTCAAATTGCACCGACCCATTTCAAAGCACACCTCAATGAGGGTGTGTCTATTGAGGCGTACCTTCCAGGTAAGACCAGAGAATTCAATCCATCAATGAATTGAAAAACCTGGTAGGAATGCCTACCACAGGTTATGACCCCTGTGACAACTAACTAACTAAACCAACCTGTAATAAAAACAGGTACTCATCTTTTAACTGCCTTGTGTGCATCCAGGTAGAGATTTGATGGAAATGACAATAATCAGATTTCCCCCCCAAACTAGAAGGTGTTTGCAGGACTGTAGTGACATGCAGGTGTCCGGGCACGCTGTGTTCTATGAAACGGCTCTGAAAGGATGTGTGTGTGCTCTCAACGTTTAGCTCCAGAAATACACACTAGAGGGAGATTGAAGAAGGAAGCCACACAGCCATAGCAGGATTTGAGTCACACAGTTAGCTGGGGCCGTGTGGAAACATTCCTACTTTTGTGTCACGGGACGACGCCAACAGACCACCCAATCTAGCAACACATCGCCAATGAGTCCCATTAGCAAAACTTTAGCTAGGCACTACAAGCACTCTCTCAACTCCACTTATTTGGCAAGTGGTGGAGCTGGGTGGGATGGGGGGGTCCTATCACCCTCTCTTAGTTGTTTTATTGAGCCTATCTTTAGGACATCGTGTGACATCATGAACACATTCCACTGGGCCCAGATGCTCCCTTGTGATGCGGCATGTGTTCCCCTCCTCACAATGGCCCTCAATGGGACGCTTTCTTTCAAAGCCTCCCCTCTTGCTCCACACACACTCACATATATATATATATATATATATATATGTATATATATATTGTATATATAAGGCCATTAGCCCCAATTCAGCTGACAGCGGCTGCTCACACAGAGAAAAGCCACCACATGATGGTAGCGGGCCCTGGAGAAACCACCTTTTCTGTGCTGGGGGAACAGACAATGCACTGTGGGTTGTCTGGAGAGGAGTGGGGAGTCTGCCCCCCCTATTAAGGCCAGTGACGCCCAGCTGCTTAAGCTCGTTCTCCAGACTATGGCCCATTGTTTCCACGCATGCCCCGTTTTAGTCTCATCCCGGACCCCGATGGGCCACTAGTGATGATCTATGGCCTGTTGAGCTAGACCAGTTTCTATGGGGGGGCACCACAGGGCTCCGTGTGTGAACCACTAATTTTTGACTGATAGCCTGTCACCGCCTCCTCACCCCTCGCCCCTTCTCCTGATCGCGGTGTCCTAAAAGAGGCACTCGTCTGTCCCCCAATTTTCTCCCTCCATGAGTCCATCCATGCTCTTGTTGTTGGATAGCTTCCTGTGATTGCCCTTGCATGCAGAAACTACACCTCTCATTATTCACAATGTGTATTTTTATTGTGTGGCAACTTCACTCAGGAAAGGTGTTCTCAGCCTTGTGTGTTTCATTCCATCTTCCTTTTTACAGCGGGCCTTAAAAAGCTAATGTCTGTCATCTCATCTGCTTGGTGGCAATTAAATGCTATTGTAGTGGTATTGCAGCAAGGCCGTGGCTAGCACGTCCATCAGATTGAGGGTTGCATGGGAGACATGCTCAGTTAGGCCGTGCGGTCGTAAAGGGGTGTATTAAGGGTTTATGTACCTCACTGCAGCATTGTTAATGGCAAATGGCATTTACTGTGTGCTGCAAGAGGAGGCTATTCAATCCACTGCATGGTTTATCTATCATGTCAAGCACTCACTAAAAAAGCCCTCCGTAATATCAAAGGAGTGGCTGAACAAAGCCTCCTACCCCTGGGCTAGGTTTAAACCTCACGTGCACACTCACGGATGTGCGTGCACACTCACGGATGTGCATACACACACATTTTGCAGATACACACACATGCACGACAAACACACAAACACACTATAGCATTTTAAGCTAGTCCGTGAAGCAAACAACAATCAACTGATGGATAGCTTGTTTACTTGTTTGTTTGTTGATATCAGTGCCACTGCTTTTACAGGGTTTGCCTTTTACTGTTAAACCATTGGCTCCGATGTTATGGGGAATGTTGCGGGGATAACGATGATGATGAAGGTAATGACTGAATAATTATTAATTACCGATTGTTGAAGAGCCATATCGTGTGGATTTGGAACAAACAGTCGGATAGGGAGGGAGGGAGAAGGAAAGGGGTCTTTCTCTTCAAGTGTGTCGCCAGATTAAAGTGTACGTTTCGGAGCTAATTATCAGTGGTGTAAAGTACTTAAGTAAACATACTTTAAAGTACTACTTAAGTCGTTTTTTTTGGTGTATCTGTATTTTACTATTTTTGACAACTTTCACTTTTTCTTCCCTTCATTCCTGAAGAAAATAATGTACTTTTTTCCTCCATACATTTTCCCTCACACCTTAAAGTACTGGTTCCATTTTGAATGATTAGCAGGACAGAAAAATTGTCATATTCACACACTCATCAAGAGAACATCCCTGGTCATCCCTACTGTCTCTGATCTGGCAGACTCCCTGAACACACATGTTATGTTTGTAAATTATGTCTGAGCGTTGAGGTGCCCCTGGCTATCCGTTGCTTATAAGGAATTAGAAATTATTTTTACTTTTGATACTTAAGTTCATATTAGCAATTACATTTACTTTGATACTTAAGTATATTTAAAATCAAATACTTTTGGACTTTTACGCAAGTAGTATTTTACTGGGTGACTTTCACTTTAACTTGAGCCATTTTCTACTAAGGTACATTTACTTTTACTCAAGTATGACAATTGAGTACATTTTCCACCACTGCTAATTACATCCAGAGCCATAGACCTCGGGAACAGACGCCAGACTTGCATCAATAAATGCTTATACTGTAAGTCACTTATTTAGGATCTACCTGACTGGGCTGCTTTAGGTTGGGGCGGCCTGACTGGGCTGCCTTATTTAGGAACTACCTGACTGGGCGGCCTGACTGAGCTGCCTTATTTAGGGGTGGCCTGACTGAGCTGCCTTATTTAGGGGTGGCCTGACTGAGCTGCCTTAGGGGCGGCCTGACTGAGCAGCCTTATTTAGAGGCGGCCTGACTGAGCAGCCTTATTTAGGGGCGGCCTGACTGAGCTGCCTTATTTAGGGGTGGCCTGACTGGCTACCGTGAAGGGAATGACATGACTGGCAGCACTGGTGCCCGGGGCCATTTCTCTTCCTCTCTCACCATTCTCTCGCCCAAGCTCTTTGTCTTGTCATTCTACATATCTCTCTGTGCATGTGTGTGTGTGTGTGTGTGTGTGTGTGTGTGTGTGTGTGTGTGTGTGTGTGTGTGTGTGTGTGTGTGTGTGTGTGTGTGTGTGTGTGTGTGTGTGTGTGTGTGTGTGTGTGTGTGTGTGTGTGTGTGTGTGTGTGTGTGTGTGTGTGTGTGTGTGTTACATCTATTCACTGCTTCAAAACCACACAGGCAGGCAGACACAGCAGGGCCTGATAAAAGAAAACAACATTACAATACTACAATATTACACTACTACAATATTACACTACTACAATATTGCAATATTACACTACTACTATACAACAATATTACATTAATACACTAATACAATATTACACTACTGCAATAGTACGCTATTACACTACTAAAGTATTACAATACTACACTAATACAATACTATAATAATACACTACTACAATATTACAATATTACACTACTGCTATAACACAATAGTACACCACTACAATATTACAATACTATACAAATACAATATTACAATACAACAATACAACACTACCACAATACTACAATGTTACACTACTACAATATCATAATATGACAATACTTCAATACTACAATATTACAATAATACAATATTACAATACTGCCCTACTGCAATATTATAATACTACAACGTTACACTACTACAATATCATAATATGACAATACTACAATACTACAATACTACAATATTACAATATTACAATACTACCCTACTGCAATATTACAATACTACAATGTTACACTATTGCAATACAACACTACTACATTGCTACAGTACTGCAGTACTGCAATACTACGCTACAATTCTACAATTACTACAATATTACAATACCACAATCTTATAATACTAAACTATTACAATATTACACTACTACATTATTACAATAATAAGACAGTACTATGCCACAATAATACTATAATACACTGTAATAATACAATAGTACACTACTAAAATATTTCACTACTACAACATTAAAATATTACACTACTACCACACTACAATATAACAATATTACACTACTACTACACGACAATATTACAATACTACACTAAAACGAATTACAATACTACAATATTACAATATTACTATACTACAATAGTGCAATATTACACTACTACAATATTACACTACTACAGTGTTACAATACTACACTACTACAATACTACAATATTACAATGTCACTATCATGAAATACCTCAATATTACATACTACATAAATAAAAAACAACATTAAAATACTACACGACCACAGTATAGTAATCGGACTATACCACACTACTACAATATTACAATACTACAATATTACACCACTACAATAGTAAAATACTACACTAATACAATATTACACTACTACAATATGACAATGCTACTATGTTACACTACTACAATACTACAATGCTTCAATTTTACAATACTACGCTACTAAGATATGACAATGGTACAATAATACAATACTACACTACTACACTTCTAAAATATGACCCTACCAGAATACAACAATGTTACCCTACTACAATACCCCATTACTGCAATACTAGACTACTACAGTACTATACTACAACATTACACTACTACACCATTACACTATTACAATATACCAACATTACTTTACTACAATACTACTGTATAACAACACTACAATATTACAATACCACACTAAAATATTACAAATCTACACTACTACAATAGTGCACTACTACAATAGTGCAATACTACACTACTACAGCATGTCCCTACTGAATTCTACAATACTACAATATAATCATACTACAATAGTACAGTACTACAATAATACACGAATACAATACTACACTTCTACAGTAATATACTACAATATTGCACTACTACACATTTACAATATTACACTACTACAACATTACTATACAATAATACTACAATATTACACTGCTACACTAATACAATATGACAATATGACTCTACTACGGTAGTACAATACTACAATATTGCTATACCACAATATTACACTACTACACTATTGTAATACTACAATAGTACAGTACTACAATATTACACCACAATACTAAATAACTACAAATACTACACTACTACAATACTACAATATTGCATTACTACACTACCACAATATCACAATACTACACTACTACTATACTACACTACTACAATACTACACTACTAAAATAAAACACCACTGCAATATTACAATACTACAATATTGCATTACTACACTGCTACAATACCACAATACTACACTACTACAATACTACACTAACACAATACTAGAATACGACAGTACTGCACTACTATACTGCTGTAATATTACAATACTACACTACTACACTATTGTAATTTTACAATACTACACTACTACACTATTATAATATTACAATGCTACACTATTACACTGTTATAATATTACAATACTACACTACTACACTTCTAAAATATGACCCTACCAGAATACAACAATGTTACCCTACTACAATACCCCATTACTGCAATACTAGACTACTACAGTACTATACTACAACATTACACTACTACACCATTACACTATTACAATATACCAACATTACTTTACTACAATACTACTGTATAACAACACTACAATATTACAATACCACACTAAAATATTACAAATCTACACTACTACAATAGTGCACTACTACAATAGTGCAATACTACACTACTACAGCATGTCCCTACTGAATTCTACAATACTACAATATAATCATACTACAATAGTACAGTACTACAATAATACACGAATACAATACTACACTTCTACAGTAATATACTACAATATTGCACTACTACACATTTACAATATTACACTACTACAACATTACTATACAATAATACTACAATATTACACTGCTACACTATTACAATACGACAATGTGACTCTACTACGGTAGTACAATACTACAATATTGCTATACCACAATATTACACTACTACACTATTGTAATACTACAATAGTACAGTACTACAATATTACACCACAATACTAAATAACTACAAATACTACACTACTACAATACTACAATATTGCATTACTACACTACCACAATATCACAATACTACACTACTACTATACTACACTACTACAATACTACACTACTAAAATAAAACACCACTGCAATATTACAATACTACAATATTGCATTACTACACTGCTACAATACCACAATACTACACTACTACAATACTACACTACTACAATACCAGAATACGACAGTACTGCACTACTATACTGTTGTAATATTACAATACTACACTACTACACTATTGTAATTTTACAATACTACACTACTACACTATTATAATATTACAATGCTACACTATTACACTGTTATAATATTACAATACTACACTACTACACTGTTATATTACTATACTACACTACTACACTGTTATAATACTACACTACTACACTATTATATTATGTGCCATGTGCTATTATGTGTTAGTTTTACAGTTTCTCTCAATGTCAAATTGGTTGTTGTCTCCTCTGGCTTGATAATTGTTAAAGCGGTAGTCTTTTAGAGAGGAGTTTTAGTTTTTAACGGCAGGATCACGGTTTTCAGATTTTAAAGGTGTTCAGTTGAACATGTGTTGACTTGAGCTATTGGTACTTCATTGGTTCATTCAAATTACGGAGCTGTGAGGGGAACGGCACCTCCGTACCTTCAGGCTCTGATCAGGCCCTACACCCAAACAAGGGCACTGCGTTCATCCACCTCTGGCCTGCTCGCCTCCCTACCTCTGAGGAAGTACAGTTCCCGCTCAGCCCAGTCAAAACTGTTCGCTGCTCTGGCACCCCAATGGTGGAACAAACTCCCTCACGACGCCAGGTCAGCGGAGTCAATCACCACCTTCCGGAGACACCTGAAACCCCACCTCTTTAAGGAATACCTAGGATAGGATAAAGTAATCCTTCTAACCCCCCCCCCCCCCTTAAAAGAGTTAGATGCACTATTGTAAAGTGGTTGTTCCACTGGATATCATAAGGTGAATGCACCAATTTGTAAGTCGCTCTGGATAAGAGCGTCTGCTAAATGACTTAAATGTAAATGTAAAAATTGGTGACAGAAAAGACGGGGAAATATTATATCCATTTAAGCTGCTGTCTTCAAGTAGTGGAGGCATCAAAGTGTTATTGAAGTATACAGAGATGTGTATAATGTTCCTGTAGTATTTTGAGAAGTTCATAGAGTACACATGGGATTCTCTGTACCGTCCATTGTTGGTGACCATTTATAGTGTCGTTCTAATGATGTTGATTGACTGACTGTCTGACTGGCCTGACAACAGCCCACTACTGTCCTCTGCCTATCTCTAAGCATGGAATCAAGTACGTGCCATTGCAGAGGTAGATCTATACTCCAAACCACCTCTATTGCACCATGCCCATGCCGGTCATCCATATATTTATATGTACATATTCTTATTCCTCCCTTTACATTTGTGTGTATATGGTAGTTGTTGGGGAATTGTTAGATGACTTGTTAGATATTACTGCACTGTCAGAACTAGAAGCACAAGCATTTCGCTACACTCGCATTAACATCTGTTAACCATGTGTATGTGACCAATAAAATGTGATTTGATTTGTTTTGAGATTTGGTGATCCTGCTAATCAGATTTTGATCATTACATAAGACATGTAATATATAATGAATTACTATATCCCGTTCAGTAGACGGTTTTATCCAAAGCAACTCACGTGCGTATGCATGTAACGTACGGGTGAAAGCCACTTTCCTGGCACTGCAAGCGCTGTGGACTTCCAACTGAGCTACAGAGGACCACATTTCATATGCAGGGCTCGTTTTATATGAACAGCTACTGAAGTAACTAAACTAAGCATACAATCTCACTTATCTCAATTACATATCACAATGTTAAAAATAAAAAAATAAAAATATATACATACAGTGCCTTGCAAAGTTATTCAGACCTCTTGGATTTTGTTGTGTTACAAAGTGGGATTAAAATATATGTATTTGTCATTTCTTTGTCAACAATCTACACAAAATACTCAAATGGCAAAGTGGAAGAACAATTCCACAAAAAAAATGAAGATTGATAAAAATAGTATAACTCAAATATAGTCATTGCATAAGTATTAATCTCCCTGAGTCAATGCATGTTAGAATCACCTCTGGCAGTGATTACAGCTGTGAGTCTATCTGGGTAAGTCTATAAGAGCTTTGCACACCTGGATTGTGCAATATTTGCCCATTATTCTTTTCAAAATTCTTCAAGCTCTGTCAATATGTTGGGGGTCATGGCTAGACAGCAATTTCGCTACACTCGCATTAACATCTGCTAACCATGTGTATGTGACCAATAAAATGTGATTTGATTTGATGTTCAAGTCTTGCCATAGCTTTTCAAAAAGATTTAAGTCAAAACTGTAACTTGGCCACTCAGGAACATTCACTGTTTTCTTGGTAAGCAACTCCAGTGTATATTTGGCCTTGTGTTATTGTCCTGCTGAAAGTTGAATTCCTCTCCAAGTCTCTGGTGTAAAGCAGACTGAAGCAGGTTTGCCTGTGTTTAGCTCCATCACGTTTTTTTAATCCTGAAAAACTCCCCAGTATTTGCCGATGTCAGGAATTCCAATGCTATGATGTAGCCACCACCATGCTTGAACATAAGGAGGCAGTTATTCAGTGGTGTTGAAATGAATTTACCCCAAGAAAAGGCTTAGCATTTAGGTCAAAAAGTGTATTCCCTTTGCTGTTGTTTTGCAGTGTTACTTTAGAGCCTTGTTGCATACAAAATGCATGTTTTGGAATATTCTGGATATTTATATTGTTCTTTTCCCTCTGTCATTTAGGTTAGTATTGTGGAGTCACTACAATGTCATGGATCCATCCTCAGTTTTCTCCCATCACAGCCATTGAACTTTGTAGCTGTTTTAAAATCACCAATGGTAACATGGTAACATCCCTGAGCAGTTTCATTCCTGTCCTTCAGCTCAGTTCAGAAGGACAACTGTATCTTTGATTTGTCTGGGTGGTTTAATAACCTCTTGGCGCACGGATCCCTTTAACGAGATCATTTTCGTAAACAACCGCTGAATTGCAGAGTGCCAAATTCAAAAGAAATTGCTAAAAATATTTATTTTCATGAAATCACAAGTGAAATATACCAAAACACTGCTTAGCTTGTTGTTAATCCACCTATCGTGTCAGATTTTGAAAATATGCTTTACAGCGAAAGCAATCCAAGCGTTTGTGTGAGTTTATCGATCACTAGACAAAATATTACGAACAGCTAGCAGCAATGTAGATTGGTCACGAAAGCCAGAAAAGCAATAAAATTAATCGCTTACCTTTGATGATCATCAGATGTTTGCAGTCACGAGACTCCCAGTTACACAATAAATGTTCCTTTTGTTCAATAAATATTATTTTTATATCCAAAAACCTCCATTTGGTTGGTGCGTTATGTTCAGAAATCAACAGGTTCGAGCAGTCATGAACGACAGACAAAAATTCCAAATAGTATCCGTAAAGTTCGTAGAAACATGTCAAACGTTTTTAATTATCAATCCTCAGGTTGTTTTTAACATCAATAATCGATAATATTTCAACCGGACTGTAAACTATTCAATACAGGAGAGAAAGAAAATGTCGAGCAACCAGTGTCGCGCGCATGAACTAATGGAAGGACATCCGTCTATCCACTGACTCGATTTGATAAATCTCGCTCATTTTTCAGAATAAAGGCTTGAAACTATGTCTAAAGACTGTTCACACCCTGAGGAAGCCATAGGAAAAGGAATCTGGTTGATATCCCTTTAAACGGACGAAAGGCAGGCAATAGAACAGTGAATTTTCAAAATAAGAGTCACTTCCGGGTTGGATTTCCTCAGGTTTTCGCCTGCAAAATCAGTTCTGTTATACTCACAGACAATATTTTGACAGTTTTGGAAACTTTAGAGTGTTTTCTATCCTACTCTGTCAATTATATGCATATTCTAGCATCTGGACCTGAGAAATAGGCAGCTTACATTGGAACGTTATTTTTCCAAACATAAAAATTCTGCCCCCTAGCTTCAAGAGGTTTTAATACATCATCCACAGCATAATTATTAACTTGACCATGCTTAAAGAGATATTCAATGTCTGATTTGTTATTGTTAACCATCTACCAATCACTGCCCTTCTTTTTGAGGCATTCAAAAAGCTCCCTGGTCGTGGTAGTTGAATATGTGCTTGAAATTCAATACTTGACTCATGGACCTTACATATGTTGTATGTATGGGGACAGAGGAGGGGTTAGTCATTAAAAAATAATGTCAACCCCTACTACCCTTAGTATGTCCATGTAACTTATTATGTGATCTGTTAAGCCGTATTGTAACACAATAAAACGTGAAGAAATCAATTATTTAAGTTCACTGTAAGTCAGCCATCTTTCGTGTCGTTATGTTACCTGCTCTCATCATGCTCTAGATCTGCCCTGGTTGTCTAGTCTTACATGCTCCCATGCCTCATTCCACACCTGGATGCAAATGTGTGTGTGAGTGCGTGTGTGTGTGTGCATGTGTGTGTGTGCATGTGTGTGTGCGCACCTACTGTATGCCTGTGCACGGCCCCCCCCCCCCATCACTGGTCCTCTCTCTCAGAGCTACCTGCAGTTGAACATCTTGGTAAATCAACTGTCTTTGGCATTAGGCCTCAACATTCCACAGATTTGCGTATAGAGAGAAAGGTCTGTGCTCATTATCGCCTCGGTAACATGATGAAAGAGGACGAAAGTCACAGGAAATTTTGGTTTGTTGAGATACATAGCCGACAACAGCTTAAAACACTGCACGCTGCAGCCTCCCAACAGAGTTTATGCTAACACAGAACTCTAATTTCACAGCTATATTTTGACTGCGAGAAGCTGTTTTGCAATTGATTATTTTCCAGAATAATTAGCGAGCAGTATGTTTTTTTCATGAGTTCCAAAGCACAGCTTTCTAATATCCATTTTGTAACTTCATATTGCATATATTCCATGGCCTATTAACATATTTGAAATATGTATGATCTTTAAGGAATGTGCCAGATGTGTTTTGACCAAACACTGCTCCCCGAGTTCATTCATGTGGATTAGAATAAATTACCTAGTTGGTGCTATTATTTAATAGGTTATGCGTCAAAAATATGTTAGAAAATTTGAATTTTCCACATGTACTTGTCTGGTCCTATTGGATAAAATGTAGCGTGCACTCTGAAGTATTCATAACTATCCGTGGTGCCCATGTAGGCAGTAGTAGGCACTCCCCTCCAAAAATTGCACAAACACACACACACACACACATGCACACACACTCATGCACACACACACACATGCACACACACACACACACACACACACACACACAAACACAGACACACAAATGCTCACACACACATGCACACACACACACACACACACACACGCACACACACACACACACACACACACACACACACACACACACACACACACACACACACACACACACACACACACACACACACACACACACACACACACACACACACACACACACACACACACACACACACACATACGGAGTTAGGCTCAAAGTGCTGTGTTAAGAGTACTGTTAGACTACTCTCTTTAAAATGTGAGCCTGATTAACTTATATCAGGAGTGAAACACATGGAAATTCTTAGAGTGGTGGAAAGGAAGGGGGGTGGCGTATGTGTGTGTAGTCAGTGGAAACAGAAGATGTGAGAACGGCCATCCATCGACCCCCACATGGCCCAACGAGGTGGAAGAGAGGGGCGGATGTCGGTGAGCGGCAACTTTTCCATGACATCACTCGTCAGGCATTAACCCCATTAACATGTCTGTTCTCTCTCTCTCTCTCTCCTCTTCCTCTTTCCTCTCTCCACATCCTCTCTCTCCTCTTCCTCGTTCCTCTCTCCTCTCTCTCTCTCTCTCTCTCTCCTCTCCCTCTTTCCCTCTTCTCTCCTCTCTCTCTCCTCTCCCTCTTTCCCTCCTCTCTCGCTCCTCTCCCTCTTTCCCTCTTCTCTCCTCATCCTCTCTCTCCTCTCTCTCTCTCCTCCCTATCTCCTCTCCCTCTCTCCTCTCCCTCTCTCCCTCTTCTCTCCTCATCCGCTCTCTCCTCTCCATCTTTCCCTCTTCTCTCCTCCCTCTCTCTCTCTCTTCCTCTCTCCTCTCCTTCTCCTCATCCTCTCTATCCTCTCCCTCTCTCCCTCTTCTCTCCTCATCCTCTCTCTCCTCTCCATCTTTCCCTCTTCTCTCCTCATCCTCTCTCTCCTCTCCCTCTCTCCTCTCCTTCTTTCCCTCCTCTCTCCTCTCCTTCTTTCCTCTCCATCTCTCCTCTTCCTCTCTCCTCCTCTCCTCTCTCCTCTCTCCTCTCCCTCTCTCCATCTCCCTCTCTCCTCTCCCCTTTCCCTCTCGCTCTCTCCTCTCCGTCTGTCCTCGCCCTCTCTCCTGTGCCAAGGTGATGTGGGAGAGGGAGAACGAGTTGCAGCTTTTATTGGGGTTTAATGTGGCGTCATGCCAGAGACTCAGCGTCAGATTAATGTATTACTTCATTGTTTACTTGTTTGCCTATCCTCTTATTCTCCAGGGTGTGGTAGTGTTCAGAGGAGTGTGCTAGTGTAGTAGTGTGGTAGTGTGGTAGTGTAGTAGTGTAGTAGTGTAGTAGTGTGGTAGTGTGGTAGTGTAGTAGTGTAGTAGTGTGGTAGTGTGGTAGTGTGGTAGTGTAGTAGTGTAGTGGTGTGATAGTGTGGTAGTGTAGTAGTGTGGTAGTGTGGTAGTGTAGTAGTGTAGTAGTGTAGTAGTGTGGTAGTGTAGTAGTGTAGTAGTGTAGTAGTGTAGTAGTGTGGTAGTGTAGTAGTGTAGTAGTGTAGTAGTGTGGTAGTGTGGTAGTGTAGTAGTGTAGTAGTGTAGTAGTGTAGTGGTGTGATAGTGTGGTAGTGTAGTAGTGTGGTAGTGTGGTAGTGTAGTAGTGTGGTAGTGTGGTAGTGTAGTAGTGTGGTAGTGTAGTGTGGTAGTGTGGTAGTGTGATAGTGTGGTAGTGTAGTAGTGTGGTAGTGTGGTAGTGTAGTAGTGTGGTAGTGTAGTGTGGTAGTGTGGTAGTGTAGTAGTGTGGTAGTGTAGTGGTGTGGTAGTGTGGTAGTGTAGTAGTGTGGTAGTGTGGTAGTGTGGTAGTGTAGTAGTGTGGTAGTGTAGTGTGGTAGTGTGGTAGTGTAGTAGTGTGGTAGTGTAGTGGTGTGGTAGTGTGGTAGTGTAGTAGTGTGGTAGTGTAGTGTGGTAGTGTGGTAGTGTGGTAGTGTGGTAGTGGTAGTGTGGTAGTGTGGTAGTGTAGTGGTGTGGTAGTGTAGTGTGGTTGTGTTGTGTTGTAGTGTAGTATTGTGGTAGTGTGTATGGTTACCCCTTAAAGTCTGTTGACATCATAGCACACTGACGAAGTTACATTACTGAACCTAGTACATTGGCTATTAGGACAGTCACAGAAAAAACACACTACACAGTGAAGTCTTCTTCAGGCCGTAAATGTTTGCTTCAGTTGCAGGTTCATGCTGTCTAGTCCAATTCTATTGGTCTATATGAAATATCAGTCATTCGGCTGGGACTAGCTGGTGGGAGTTAATGCAAGCAAACAACCCATATCAATGTAGAGTTGTCGTAATATAACCTAAACCAGGGCCCATTCAAGACCACGACAGTAGACCAGTAGATTTCAGTTGCACTGTCAGAGAAGTGGATATAGGGCTGCGGGCTGTGTTATACTTTCAGAGCTGCTCCTGCACACTTTCTCACGGTGAGGACTGAGTGGTAAAACAATGTGGGCTCCACAATGAATAATATTGTCTTACCACTCAACAACTACTTCAAGGTGTCTGCTTTCACCTCGCGGGCATGAAAAAAGTTATCTCCGGGGCCTCCATATTTTAACGTCTGGAAAAATTACGCCGCAAAATTTGTCGACTTCTTGGGGCGTCAACCAGGCTCACAGTGGCGCATATAGATTTTCTCCCACCCACCACCATACCATATCTTTTTTATCTAATTTTCTTTACTCTTTTTTTCTTCCCCCTTTCATTTCCCCCTGAAATTGATTTCATCTTGTTTGGTTCGGCAGTAATAAGATCAACAGTAGGATTACATTTCAATGGCTTACTACCTTCAAGCCGGGGCAAATCATTTGTCCAAACTTAATCATAGAATACTTAGGCTGTATTGTCAGATGTAAACAGTTGTCGAAATAAAACAGAGCCCCAGGTAAAATACGTATTTAAGTTGTAAAGCCCCTGTACTTCCTTGTGTTGGTGTATACAACACCCTGGCTGAGGTCTCTCCCCAACCATTATGATCAAATGTATCCAATTTAACCTGATGAAAAGGTCATTATTAAAGCCTTGTGCTAGGTTAGGATAGGCTAGGTTAGGCTAGGAGTGGGTAGGCTAGGAGAGGCTAGCGGTGACTAGACTACCAGAGGCTAGGAGAGGCTAGCGGTGACTAGACTAGCAGAGGCTAGGAGAGGCTAGCGGTGACTAGACTAGCAGAGGCTAGGAGAGGCTAGCGGTGACTAGACTAGCAGAGACTAGGAGAGGCTAGCGGTGACTAGACTAGCAGAGGCTAGGAGAGGCTAGCGGTGACTAGACTAGCAGAGGCTAGGAGAGGCTAGCGGTGACTAGACTAGCAGAGGCTAGGAGAGGCTAGCGGTGACTAGACTAGCAGAGGCTAGGAGAGTCTAGCGGTGACTAGACTAGCAGAGGCTAGGAGAGGCTAGCGGTGACTAGACTAGCAGAGGCTAGGAGAGGCTAGCGGTGACTAGACTACCAGAGGCTAGGAGAGGCTAGCGGTGACTAGACTAGCAGAGACTAGGAGAGGCTAGCGCTGACTAGACTAGCAGAGGCTAGGAGAGGCTAGCGGTGACTAGACTAGCAGAGACTAGGAGAGGCTAGTGGTGACTAGACTAGCAGAGGCTAGGAGAGGCTAGCGGTGACTAGACTAGCAGAGGCTAGGAGAGGCTAGCGGTGACTAGACTAGCAGAGGCTAGGAGAGTCTAGCGGTGACTAGACTAGCAGAGGCTAGGAGAGGCTAGCGGTGACTAGACTAGCAGATGCTAGGAGAGGCTAGCGGTGACTAGACTAGCAGAGGCTAGGAGAGGCTAGCGGTGACTAGACTAGCAGAGGCTAGGAGAGGCTAAGCCAAAGAGTGAGTTCATCTTCCCAAGAAACAAGTTAAACAAGCAGAGATTGTGGGTCCTGAGTGAAACAAAAACAGGATAATTCAATGTCCTACGTTAGCTCTAGCAGTGATGCTCAGTTCAATCTGTCGTTGCTTTGACAAACAAGGGTGGCATTGGGACAGTGCATCTTGCCAGTATGTTACCTAGATGCTGTGTTGGATCTGGAAGAACTATTCTGGAGGATGCCTGTGTTTTACCGACTTCTAAAATCCAAACAAATTGCCAGGTCATCCTCAGCCTCCCGTCAGTAACTGTTTGTATTTTTTGAGTCAGTACTTGGAGCTAACAAATATGACTGTACCATGCTATATTACAGATATATTCATGACTCATTATCATTCATCTGTGTTGTTATCTGAGTTACTGTAGGCAGCACATGAGTCCTTGTGACTAGGCCTTCTGAAGATATCACGATAATAGCTGTCCAAGTCTGCAGCTTTTGGTACATAGCCTACTCTGCAAAGCACTCAAAACATCCTGGGACAGTAACAGTTCTTCTGACCCTGTTCCGCCATTAAAAAGTTCATGAACACAGCTGACAGTTTACAAAGACCTCATTGACCTGCAGGGTGTGAATCACTCCGTCTATAATCTCCAGACAAATTGAATTTGTTATCATGCCGCATTTTTCCCACATTCATCAAGATCGGGACGGTAATAGGTTGGACGTTACTAAACCTGGAGTCTGGACACAAGGTGGTCTTTGATGGTATGCGACTTGAGTTTGACCCTAAATGTGAAATTGAAGTGTCAGTTTCTCCTTAAGAAAGGGAAAGAAAAGTGGCATACAGGCCGACGTTGTACTAACTTGACCTTAAGTCTAAGGCTGCGCAATTCTGATCTTTTGCCCAATTATTGGCAAAAGATCTGGGCTTCGTTTCCTAGAGCGTTCATAGCGTTAATATTATCATTAAAATGTAGCCAAGCTGTTTCCTTGAGCCTTCACTAGTAACGTGGCACATCTATGAGTGATCCAGACCACTCGTAGAGCAACCAAAGTGCATCGGAAGATGCTTTATTTTGCCCTTCCGCATCACTTTATTCACAGAAGATCTCCGCTAAACATAGAATCAAGATGTTTAGGCTAAGTATCTGTCTGACTATGTGACTGCGGATAACTTTAGAATGAAGTTGACTACAAATACAAAGTTGCCAAAGTATTTGCAATTGTTAAAAATCAAATGAAGGATAAAATTATGCTTGAAATTAAAACCCAGATGACTGCATTAATAGATACATAGGCTACATGGGCCTAAACAGACTATTTCAATCATATTGAAATCAATTTCATGTTCAATCAATTGAGATACATGTTTTACTGAGTAGGATACTGTCAGTAACATGTTTGCCTCAGTGTGTTTTATGCTGTAACAACAATGATGTTGTAACGATCGTCGTATCGAGGAGAAGGAGAAGACCAAGGTGCAGCGTGGTAAGTACTCATAATTACTTTTAATGAATACTAACAAAACAACAAAAATGATAAACGAACAGTTCTGCCAGGTGAACATACACTAAACAGAAAACAACCACCCACAAACACAGGCTACCTAAATATGATTCTCAATCAGAGACAATGAATGACAGCTGCCTCTGATTGAGAACCATATCAGGCCAAATACACAGAAATACAACACAAGGACAACATTGAACGCCAGACATAGAATGCCCACCCAAACGCACGCCCTGACCAACCAAAACAGAGACATAAAAAGGATCTCTAAGGTCAGGACGTGACAGATGTGCCCAATCTGTGATTTAGTTAATTATTATTATTATATAAGCATAATAAGCCGTCTCAATGGCCTATTTGCAGACATAGGTGGTAATATCTCTCTAGGAGTTGATCCGGCATCAGTATAGTGGAATCATTTTAATGTTAAGGTAAAACGTGAATCGAGAAATCTGATCAGAGAGCAGCGCTGCTTTTCTTCTGATCCTACCAGTCAAAAGTTTGGACACACCTACTCATTCAAGGGTTTTTCTTTACTTTTACAATTTTCTACATTTTAGAATAATAGTGAAAACATCAACACTATGAAATAACACACATGGAATCATGCAGTAACCAAAAAAGTGTTAAACACTTCAAAGTAGCTTTGCACACTTTTGGCACACTTTTGGCATTCTCTCAACCAGCTTCATGAGGTAGTCACCTGGAATGCATTGTTAAAAATTAATTTGTGGAATTTCTTACCTTCTTAATGTGTTTGAGCCAATCAGTTGTGTTGTGACAAGGTAGGGGTGGTAAACAGAGATAGCCCTATTTGGTAAAAGATCAAGTCCATATTATGGCAAGAACAGCTCAAATAAGCAAAGGGAAATTACAGTCCATCATTACTTTAACATCTACTTCATCACCCTCCCGGATCCGGGATCCTCCTCATCAAAAAAGCTGACTAGCATAGCCTAGCCTAACGGGACAGGGATATCATATAATATAATTTTCATGAAATCACAAGTCCAATACAGCAAATGAAAGATAAACATCTTGTGAATCCAGCCATCATTTCCAATTTTTTAAATGTTTTACAGCGAAAACACAATATGTATTTCTATTAGCTAACCACAATAGCCAAACACACAACCGCATATTTTCACCATGTTTCCACCGCATAGGTAGCTTTCACAAAACCGACAAATAGAGATAAAATTTGTCACTAACCAAGAAACAACTTCATCAGATGACAGTCTTATAACATGTTATACAATACATTTATGTTTTGTTCGAAAATGTGCATATTTGAGGTATAAATCATAGTTTTACATTGCAGCCACCATCAAAAATAGCACCAAAGCAGCCAGAATAATTACAGAGAGCAACGTGAAATACATAAATACTCATCATAAAAACATTTATGAAAAATACATGGTGTACAGCAAATGAAAGATAAACATCTTGTGAATCCAGCCAATATTTCCGATTTTTTATGTGTTTTACAGCGAAAACACAATATAGAATTATATTAGCTTACCACAATAGCCAAACACACAAACGCATTTATTCACCGCAAAGGTAGCTTTCGCAAAAAACAGCAATAGATATAAAATTAATCACTAACCTTTGGACAACTTCATCAGATGACAGTCTTATAACATCATGTTATTCAATACATTTATGTTTTGTTCGAAAATGTGCATATTTAGAGCTGCAAATCGTGGTTATACATTGTGAATACGTAGCAACATTTCCCCAGAATGTCCGGAGATATTTTGGACACTCACCTAATCTGACCAAAGAACTCATCATAAACTTTACATAAAAATACTTGTTGTATGGCAAATGAAAGATACACTGGTTCTTAATGCAACCGCTGTGTTAGATTTAAAAAAAAAAAAAAACTTTACCACAACATACAGCTTGGGTTATTGTGAGACAGCGCTCACCAACACGGCGGAGAATAGACATCAACATATTACACAGAAATACGAAATAACATCATAAATGTTGTCTTACTTTTGCTGAGCTTCCATCAGAATGTTGTACAAGGAGTCCTATTTCCAGAATAAATCGTTGTTTGGTTTTAGAATGTCCATTTCTTCTGTCGAATTCGCGCCACAATGCTAGCCAAGGTTGCTAACATTCCCATCCTCTCTTGGCGCAAAGAACGGAAAACTCCAAAAGTCCCAATAAACGTTGAATAAACTGATAAAACTCGGTTGAAAAAACCTACTTTATGATGTTATTATCATATGTATCAAATAAAATCAGAGCTGGAGATATTCGCCGTGTATACCGAACGCTTTTCAGAAGACAATGTCGAGGTCCCTCGCGCGCCGTCGAAGACAAAGAAAATACCGGACCTGTCACTCCAAAAGCTCTTGTTCGGCCTCAGACCAAGCTAGACACCCCATTCCACCTTCCACTGCCTGTTGACATCTAGTGGAAGGCGTATGAAGTGCATGCATATCGATAAATAAAAGCCAGTTGAATAGGCAGGCCCTGAAACAGAGCCTCGTTTTCAGATTTTTCACTTCCTGTATGGAAGTTTGCTGCCAAATGAGTTGTGTTTTACTCACAGATATAATTCAAACAGTTTTAGAAACTTGAGAGTTTTTTCTATCCAATAGTAATAATAATATGCATATTGTATAATCTAGAACAGAGTACGAGGCCGTTTCATTTGGGCACGATTTTTTCCAAAGTGAAAACAGCGCCCCCGTATTGAAGACATGAAGGTCAGTCAATGCAGAACATTTCAAGAACTTTGAAAGTTTCTTCAAGTGCATTTGCAAAAACCATCAATCGCTATGAAAAAAACTGGCTGTCATGGAAAGGAAGACTGGAAAGGAAGACCCAGAGAAACCTCTGCTGGCACCAACTACTGACTATTTCAGATGTAAGCACCAACTACTGGCTATTTCAGATGTAAGCACCAACTACTGGCTATTTCAGGTGTAAGCACCAACTACTGGCTATTTCAGGTGTAAGCACCAACTACTGGCTATTTCAGGTGTAAGCACCAACTACTGGCTATTTCAGGTGTAAGCACCAACTACTGGCTATTTCAGGTGTATGCACCAACTACTGGCTATTTCAGGTGTAAGCACCAACTACTGGCTATTTCAGGTGTAAGCACCAACTTCTGACTATTTCAGATGTACGCACCAACTACTGGCTATTTCAGGTGTAAGCACCAACTACTGACTATTTCAGGTGGAAGCACCAACTACTGACTATTTCAGGTGTAAGCACCAACTACTGGCTATTTCAGGTGTAAGCACCAACTACTGGCTATTTCAGGTGTAAGCACCAACTACTGGCTATTTCAGGTGTATGCACCAACTACTGACTATTTCAGATGTAAGCACCAACTACTGGCTATTTCAGGTGTAAGCACCAACTACTGGCTATTTCAGGTGTAAGCACCAACTACTGGCTATTTCAGGTGTAAGCACCAACTACTGGCTATTTCAGGTGTAGGCACCAACTACTGGCTATTTCAGGTGTAGGCACCAACTACTGGCTATTTCAGGTGTATGCACCAACTACTGGCTATTTCAGGTGTAAGCACCAACTACTGGCTATTTCAGGTGTAGGCACCAACTACTGGCTATTTCAGGTGTAAGCACCAACTACTGACTATTTCAGGTGGAAGCACCAACTACTGACTATTTCAGGTGGAAGCACCAACTACTGACTATTTCAGGTGTAAGCACCAACTACTGACTATTTCAGGTGGAAGCACCAACTACTGACTATTTCAGGTGTAAGCACCAACTACTGGCTATTTCAGGTGTAGGCACCAACTACTGGCTATTTCAGGTGGAAGCACCAACTACTGACTATTTCAGGTGGAAGCACCAACTACTGACTATTTCAGGTGTAAGCACCAACTACTGGCTATTTCAGGTGTAGGCACCAACTACTGACTATTTCAGATGTACACTCCTGACTATTTCAGATGTACACTACTGACTATTTCAGATGTACACTACTGACTATTTCAGATGTACACTACTGACTATTTCAGGTGTACGCACCAACTACTGACTATTTCAGGTGTAAGCACCAACTACTGACTAACTACTGAGGGCATGTTGTCCGGTCCTCTGGCAGTCTCTATGGGGGTACCACAGGGTTCAATTCTCGGGCCGACTCTTTTCTCTGTATACATCAATGATGTTGCTCTTGCTGCGGGCGATTCCCTGATCCACCTCTACGCAGACGACACCATTCTATATACTTCCGGCCCTTCCTTGGACACTGTGCTATCTAACCTCCAAACGAGCTTCAATGCCATACAACACTCCTTCCGTGGCCTCCAACTGCTCTTAAACGCTAGTAAAACCAAATGCATGCTTTTCAACCGGTCGCTGCCTGCACCCGCACGCCCGACTAGCATCACCACCCTGGACGGTTCCGACCTAGAATATGTGGACATCTATAAGTACCTAGGTGTCTGGCTAGACTGCAAACTCTCCTTCCAGACTCATATCAAACATCTCCAATCCAAAATCAAATCAAGAATCGGCTTTCTATTCCGCAACAAAGCCTCTTTCACTCACGCCGCCAAACTTACCCTAGTAAAACTGACTATCCTACCGATCCTCGACTTCGGCGATGTCATCTACAAAATAGCTTCCAATACTCTACTCAGCAAACTGGATGCAGTTTATCACAGTGCCATTCGTTTTGTTACTAAAGCACCTTATACGACCCACCACTGCGACCTGTATGCCCTAGTCGGCTGGCCCTCGCTACATGTTCGTCGTCAGACCCACTGGCTCCAGGTCATCTACAAGGCTATGCTAGGTAAAGTGCCGCCTTATCTCAGTTCACTGGTCACGATGGCTACACCCACCCGCAGCACACGCTCCAGCAGGTGTATCTCACTGATCATCCCTAAAGCCAAAACCTCATTTGGACGCCTTTCCTTCCAGTTCTCTGCTGCCTGCGACTGGAACGAATTGCAAAAATCTCTGAAGTTGGAGACTTTTATCTCCCTCAACAACTTTAAAAATCTGCTATCCGAGCAGCTAACCGATCGCTGCAGCTGTACATAGTCCATCTGTAAACTACCCACCCAATTTACCTACCTCACCCCCTATACTGCTTTTATTTATTTACTTTTCTGCTCTTTTGCACACCAGTATCTCTTCTTGCACATGATCATCTGATGATTTATCACTCCAGTGTTAATCTGCTAAATTGTAATTATTCGATTTATTGCCTACCTCATGCCTTTTGCACACATTGTATATAGATTCTCTTTTTTTTCTACCATGTTATTGACTTGTTTATTGTTTACTCCATGTGTAACTCTGTGTTGTCCGTTCACACTGCTATGCTTTATCTTGGCCAGGTCGCAGTTGCAAATGAGAACTTGTTCTCAACTAGCCTACCTGGTTAAATAAAGGTGAAATAAAAAATAAAAAAATAAAAAATTTCAGGTGTATGCACCAACTACTGACTATTTCAGATGTACACTCCTGACTATTTCAGATGTACACTACTGACTATTTCAGATGTACACTACTGACTATTTCAGATGTACACTACTGACTATTTCAGATGTACACTACTGACTATTTCAGGTGTAAGCACCAACTACTGACTATTTCAGATGTACACTCCTGACTATTTCAGGTGTACATACCAACTACTGGCTATTTCAGGTGTAGGCACCAACTACTGGCTATTTCAGGTGTAAGCACCAACTACTGGCTATTTCAGGTGTAAGCACCAACTACTGGCTATTTCAGGTGTAAGCACCAACTACTGGCTATTTCAGGTGTAAGCACCAACTACTGGCTATTTCAGGTGTAAGCACCAACTACTGGCTATTTCAGGTGTATGCACCAACTACTGGCTATTTCAGGTGTAAGCACCAACTACTGGCTATTTCAGGTGTAAGCACCAACTTCTGACTATTTCAGATGTACGCACCAACTACTGGCTATTTCAGGTGTAAGCACCAACTACTGACTATTTCAGGTGGAAGCACCAACTACTGACTATTTCAGGTGTAAGCACCAACTACTGGCTATTTCAGGTGTAAGCACCAACTACTGGCTATTTCAGGTGTAAGCACCAACTACTGGCTATTTCAGGTGTATGCACCAACTACTGACTATTTCAGATGTAAGCACCAACTACTGGCTATTTCAGGTGTAAGCACCAACTACTGGCTATTTCAGGTGTAAGCACCAACTACTGGCTATTTCAGGTGTAAGCACCAACTACTGGCTATTTCAGGTGTAGGCACCAACTACTGGCTATTTCAGGTGTAGGCACCAACTACTGGCTATTTCAGGTGTATGCACCAACTACTGGCTATTTCAGGTGTAAGCACCAACTACTGGCTATTTCAGGTGTAGGCACCAACTACTGGCTATTTCAGGTGTAAGCACCAACTTCTGACTATTTCAGATGTACGCACCAACTACTGGCTATTTCAGGTGTAAGCACCAACTACTGACTATTTCAGGTGGAAGCACCAACTACTGACTATTTCAGGTGTAAGCACCAACTACTGGCTATTTCAGGTGTAAGCACCAACTACTGGCTATTTCAGGTGTAAGCACCAACTACTGGCTATTTCAGGTGTATGCACCAACTACTGACTATTTCAGATGTAAGCACCAACTACTGGCTATTTCAGGTGTAAGCACCAACTACTGGCTATTTCAGGTGTAAGCACCAACTACTGGCTATTTCAGGTGTAAGCACCAACTACTGGCTATTTCAGGTGTAGGCACCAACTACTGGCTATTTCAGGTGTAGGCACCAACTACTGGCTATTTCAGGTGTATGCACCAACTACTGGCTATTTCAGGTGTAAGCACCAACTACTGGCTATTTCAGGTGTAGGCACCAACTACTGGCTATTTCAGGTGTAAGCACCAACTACTGACTATTTCAGGTGGAAGCACCAACTACTGACTATTTCAGGTGGAAGCACCAACTACTGACTATTTCAGGTGGAAGCACCAACTACTGACTATTTCAGGTGGAAGCACCAACTACTGACTATTTCAGGTGTAAGCACCAACTACTGGCTATTTCAGGTGTAGGCACCAACTACTGGCTATTTCAGGTGGAAGCACCAACTACTGACTATTTCAGGTGGAAGCACCAACTACTGACTATTTCAGGTGTAAGCACCAACTACTGGCTATTTCAGGTGTAAGCACCAACTACTGGCTATTTCAGGTGTATGCACCAACTACTGGCTATTTCAGGTGTAAGCACCGACTACTGGCTATTTCAGGTGTAAGCACCAACTTCTGACTATTTCAGATGTACGCACCAACTACTGGCTATTTCAGATGTACACTCCTGACTATTTCAGATGTACACTACTGACTATTTCAGATGTACACTACTGACTATTTCAGATGTACACTACTGACTTTTTCAGATGTACACTACTGACTATTTCAGGTGTAAGCACCAACTACTGACTATTTCAGATGTACACTCCTGACTATTTCAGGTGTACATACCAACTACTGGCTATTTCAGGTGTAGGCACCAACTACTGGCTATTTCAGGTGTAAGCACCAACTACTGGCTATTTCAGGTGTAAGCACCAACTACTGGCTATTTCAGGTGTAAGCACCAACTACTGGCTATTTCAGGTGTAAGCACCAACTACTGGCTATTTCAGGTGTAAGCACCAACTACTGGCTATTTCAGGTGTATGCACCAACTACTGGCTATTTCAGGTGTAAGCACCAACTACTGGCTATTTCAGGTGTAAGCACCAACTTCTGACTATTTCAGATGTACGCACCAACTACTGGCTATTTCAGGTGTAAGCACCAACTACTGACTATTTCAGGTGGAAGCACCAACTACTGACTATTTCAGGTGTAAGCACCAACTACTGGCTATTTCAGGTGTAAGCACCAACTACTGGCTATTTCAGGTGTAAGCACCAACTACTGGCTATTTCAGGTGTATGCACCAACTACTGACTATTTCAGATGTAAGCACCAACTACTGGCTATTTCAGGTGTAAGCACCAACTACTGGCTATTTCAGGTGTAAGCACCAACTACTGGCTATTTCAGGTGTAAGCACCAACTACTGGCTATTTCAGGTGTAGGCACCAACTACTGGCTATTTCAGGTGTAGGCACCAACTACTGGCTATTTCAGGTGTATGCACCAACTACTGGCTATTTCAGGTGTAAGCACCAACTACTGGCTATTTCAGGTGTAGGCACCAACGACTGGCTATTTCAGGTGTAAGCACCAACTTCTGACTATTTCAGATGTACGCACCAACTACTGGCTATTTCAGGTGTAAGCACCAACTACTGACTATTTCAGGTGGAAGCACCAACTACTGACTATTTCAGGTGTAAGCACCAACTACTGGCTATTTCAGGTGTAAGCACCAACTACTGGCTATTTCAGGGGTAAGCACCAACTACTGGCTATTTCAGGTGTATGCACCAACTACTGACTATTTCAGATGTAAGCACCAACTACTGGCTATTTCAGGTGTAAGCACCAACTACTGGCTATTTCAGGTGTAAGCACCAACTACTGGCTATTTCAGGTGTAAGCACCAACTACTGGCTATTTCAGGTGTAGGCACCAACTACTGGCTATTTCAGGTGTAGGCACCAACTACTGGCTATTTCAGGTGTATGCACCAACTACTGGCTATTTCAGGTGTAAGCACCAACTACTGGCTATTTCAGGTGTAGGCACCAACTACTGGCTATTTCAGGTGTAAGCACCAACTACTGACTATGTCAGGTGTAAGCACCAACTACTGACTATTTCAGGTGGAAGCACCAACTACTGACTATTTCAGGTGGAAGCACCAACTACTGACTATTTCAGGTGGAAGCACCAACTACTGACTATTTCAGGTGTAAGCACCAACTACTGGCTATTTCAGGTGTAGGCACCAACTACTGGCTATTTCAGGTGGAAGCACCAACTACTGACTATTTCAGGTGTAAGCACCAACTACTGGCTATTTCAGGTGTAGGCACCAACTACTGACTATTTCAGATGTACACTCCTGACTATTTCAGATGTACACTACTGACTATTTCAGATGTACACTACTGACTATTTCAGATGTACACTACTGACTATTTCAGGTGTACGCACCAACTACTGACTATTTCAGGTGTAAGCACCAACTACTGACTATTTCAGGTGTAGGCACCAACTACTGACTATTTCAGATGTACACTCCTGACTTTTTCAGATGTACACTACTGACTATTTCAGATGTACACTACTGACTATTTCAGGTGTAAGCACCAACTACTGACTATTTCAGATGTACACTCCTGACTATTTCAGATGTACACTACTGACTATTTCAGATGTACACTACTGACTATTTCAGGTGTAAGCACCAACTACTGACTATTTCAGGTGTAGGCACCAACTACTGACTATTTCAGGTGTAGGCACCAACTACTGACTATTTCAGGTGTAAGCACCAACTACTGACTATTTCAGGTGTAAGCACCAACTACTGACTATTTCAGATGTACACTACTGACTATTTCAGGTGTAAGCACCAACTACTGACTATTTCAGATGTACACTACTGACTATTTCAGGTGTAAGCACCAACTACTGACTATTTCAGGTGGAAGCACCAACTACTGACTATTTCAGGTGGAAGCACCAACTACTGACTATTTCAGGTGTAAGCACCAACTACTGACTATTTCAGGTGGAAGCACCAACTACTGACTATTTCAGGTGTAAGCACCAACTACTGGCTATTTCAGGTGTAGGCACCAACTACTGGCTATTTCAGGTGGAAGCACCAACTACTGACTATTTCAGGTGGAAGCACCAACTACTGACTATTTCAGGTGTAAGCACCAACTACTGGCTATTTCAGGTGTAGGCACCAACTACTGACTATTTCAGATGTACACTCCTGACTATTTCAGATGTACACTACTGACTATTTCAGATGTACACTACTGACTATTTCAGGTGTAAGCACCAACTACTGGCTATTTCAGGTGTAAGCACCAACTACTGACTATTTCAGATGTAAGCACCAACTACTGACTATTTCAGATGTACACTACTGACTATTTCAGATGTACACTACTGACTATTTCAGATGTACACTACTGACTATTTCAGGTGTAAGCACCAACTACTGGCTATTTCAGGTGTAAGCACCAACTGTCAAACTTAGAACACTATGCATTTGTTTAGTTTTTTTCCCTTCAGGGACTGGTTTGTAAAACACCTGGAAGCAGTAGCCTACTTTTCTCTCTCCACACCTGTCAGTTAAATATGTTGCTTCTGTTTTCCCCAAGGACACCAAGACACTTTGCATCCGCCAGGATCACCATGCAGTAACATCTAACTGATATTTGAGCGCGTTGAAATAATTGTAGAGCTGATTAACCATAAGCTCATTTGAATTTCCCTCTTGCACAAATTCTCTAATTTGGTTCTCAGTTGAAAGAGTGTATTGAAATATTTCATTGCTTTGAATTACAAACGTGGGCCCTGCCTGCACTCTACGGCGCTTACAGTTTGACTCCTTAACTGCACCCTTTCAAAAGACAGCTTTTGATGGATTTTGATAGTGTGATTAATTCACGCTTTTTTTTATCAGAGTTTAACTTCTGTTGACTTTCTAAATGCCTCTCCAAGCAGGGAGGGGTCCTTTTTCTTCACAACTCTTTTGATAACAAACACAGGCTGTTTTGGCCAGGAAAGCCCAGAGAAAGCAACTGATTGTGTGTGCGTGTGCCTGTGCGTGTGTGTGTGTGTGCACATCTTGAGTGAATAATGCAATAGAGCAGCCAGGTTACACTAGATCGACTTCAGTTTTCAACGTTTCTCTAGGTCCCCAGGATGATAGGAGATGCCTTCACGGGTTCAATCCCAGCGCTAGGCACTTGTTTTTATTTGTTCTGTTTTAACCTTATTCAAAATCTTAACACTTACCTTAACCAATCAGAATGAATGCCTAAACTTAACCATAAAAATGTGAGATATTGTTGGGGGGCTGGCCTGACAAAGAGAGAGAGCAGAGCAGTCCACAAACAAGCCTGAACGGGGCAGGTGGAGAGAGTTGCCAATGTAGCCTTTAAGACAAGGGGCTTGGTTGACTGTAAGAAGCTCCACAAAGACAGAGGGAGGAGAAGAAATAAGAGGAGGAGGAGGTGGAGGAGGAGGTGGAGGAGGAGGAAGAGGAGGATAGAGCATGGAGAGCACCTGAGATCAGATCAGTTGGCTACAGTGATGGGTGTCTCTGTAGCTCCTGAAAGGGCCCAGGCTCCATTATGAGGCCCAACATCAAGGGGTTAAAAAAAGACAGAGGAGAAGAAACAAGAAGGCCACACCAGCTTATCTGTATTCTCTGTTTGGGAACAGAAGGCCACACCGGCTTGTATGTATTCCCTGTTTAGTAACAGAGGGCCACACCGGCTTATCTGTATTCTCTGTTTGGGAACAGAAGGCCACACCGGCTTGTATGTATTCCCTGTTTAGTAACAGAGGCCCACACCGGCTTGTCTGTATTCTCTGTTTAGTAACAGAGGGCCACACCAGCTTGTATGTATTCCCTGTTTAGTAACAGAGGGCCACACCGGCATGTCTGTATTCTCTGTTTAGTAACAGAGGGCCACACCAGCTTGTATGTATTCTCTGTTTAGTAACAGAGGGCCACACCGGCTTGTCTGTATTCTCTGTTTGGGAACAGAAGGCCACACCGGCTTGTATGTATTCCCTGTTTAGTAACAGAGGCCCACACCGGCTTGTCTGTATTCTCTGTTTAGTAACAGAGGGCCACACCAGCTTGTATGTATTCCCTGTTTAGTAACAGAGGGCCACACCGGCATGTCTGTATTCTCTGTTTAGTAACAGAGGGCCACACCAGCTTGTATGTATTCTCTGTTTAGTAACAGAGGGCCACACCGGCTTGTCTGTATTCTCTGTTTAGTAACAGAGGGCCACACCAGCTTGTCTGTATTCTGTGTTTAGTAACAGAGGGCCACACCAGCTTGTCTGTATTCTCTGTTTAGTAACAGAGGGCCAGACCAGCTTGTCTGTATTCTGTGTTTAGTAACAGAGGGCCACACCAGCTTGTCTGTATTCTCTGTTTAGTAACAGAGGGCTAGACCAGCTTGTCTGTATTCTGTGTTTAGTAACAGAGGGCCAGACCAGCTTGTCTGTATTCTGTGTTTAGTAACAGAGGGCCAGACCAGCTTGTCTGTATTCTGTGTTTAGTAACAGAGGGCCAGACCAGCTTGTCTGTATTCTGTGTTTAGTAACAGAGGGCCAGACCAGCTTGTCTGTATTCTGTGTTTAGTAACAGAGGGCCAGACCAGCTTGTCTGTATTCTGTGTTTAGTAACAGAGGGCCAGACCAGCTTGTCTGTATTCTGTGTTTAGTAACAGAGGGCCACACCAGCTTGTCTGTATTCTGTGTTTAGTAACAGAGGGCCAGACCAGCTTGTCTGTATTCTCTGTTTAGTTCATGTAGAGAGGCTTGTCTATATTCTCTGTTTAGTTCATGTAGGGAGGCTTGTCTATATTCTCTGTTTAGTTCATGTAGAGAGGCTTGTCTATATTCTCTGTTTAGTTCATGTAGGGGGGCTTGTCTATATTCTCTGTTTAGTTCATGTAGAGAGGCTTGTCTATATTCTCTGTTTAGTTCATGTAGAGAGGCTTGTCTATATTCTCTGTTTAGTTCATGTAGAGAGGCTTGTCTATATTCTCTGTTTAGTTCATGTAGGGAGGCTTGTCTATATTCTCTGTTTAGTTCATGTAGGGAGGCTTGTCTATATTCTCTGTTTAGTTCATGTAGGGAGGCTTGTCTATATTCTCTGTTTAGTTCATGTAGGGAGGCTTGTCTATATTCTCTGTTTAGTTCATGTAGAGAGGCTTGTCTATATTCTCTGTTTAGTTCATGTAGGGAGGCTTGTCTATATTCTCTGTTTAGTTCATGTAGAGAGGCTTGTCTATATTCTCTGTTTAGTTCATGTAGGGAGGCTTGTCTATATTCTCTGTTTAGTTCATGTAGAGAGGCTTGTCTATATTCTCTGTTTAGTTCATGTAGGGAGGCTTGTCTATATTCTCTGTTTAGTTCATGTAGAGAGGCTTGTCTATATTCTCTGTTTAGTTCATGTAGAGAGGCTTGTCTATATTCTCTGTTTAGTTCATGTAGAGAGGCTTGTCTATATTCTCTGTTTAGTTCATGTAGGGAGGCTTGTCTATATTCTCTGTTTAGTTCATGTAGAGAGGCTTGTCTATATTCTCTGTTTAGTTCATGTAGAGAGGCTTGTCTATATTCTCTGTTTAGTTCATGTAGAGAGGCTTGTCTATATTCTCTGTTTAGTTCATGTAGGGAGGCTTGTCTATATTCTCTGTTTAGTTCATGTAGGGAGGCTTGTCTATATTCTCTGTTTAGTTCATGTAGGGAGGCTTGTCTATATTCTCTGTTTAGTTCATGTAGGGAGGCTTGTCTATATTCTCTGTTTAGTTCATGTAGAGAGGCTTGTCTATATTCTCTGTTTAGTTCATGTAGGGAGGCTTGTCTATATTCTCTGTTTAGTTCATGTAGAGAGGCTTGTCTATATTCTCTGTTTAGTTCATGTAGGGAGGCTTGTCTATATTCTCTGTTTAGTTCATGTAGAGAGGCTTGTCTATATTCTCTGTTTAGTTCATGTAGGGAGGCTTGTCTATATTCTCTGTTTAGTTCATGTAGAGAGGCTTGTCTATATTCTCTGTTTAGTTCATGTAGAGAGGCTTGTCTATATTCTCTGTTTAGTTCATGTAGAGAGGCTTGTCTATATTCTCTGTTTAGTTCATGTAGGGAGGCTTGTCTATATTCTCTGTTTAGTTCATGTAGAGAGGCTTGTCTATATTCTCTGTTTAGTTCATGTAGAGAGGCTTGTCTATATTCTCTGTTTAGTTCATGTAGGGAGGCTTGTCTATATTCTCTGTTTAGTTCATGTAGAGAGGCTTGTCTATATTCTCTGTTTAGTTCATGTAGGGAGGCTTGTCTATATTCTCTGTTTAGTTCATGTAGAGAGGCTTGTCTATATTCTCTGTTTAGTTCATGTAGGGAGGCTTGTCTATATTCTCTGTTTAGTTCATGTAGGGAGGCTTGTCTATATTCTCTGTTTAGTTCATGTAGAGAGGCTTGTCTATATTCTCTGTTTAGTTCATGTAGGGAGGCTTGTCTATATTCTCTGTTTAGTTCATGTAGAGAGGCTTGTCTATATTCTCTGTTTAGTTCATGTAGGGAGGCTTGTCTATATTCTCTGTTTAGTTCATGTAGAGAGGCTTGTCTATATTCTCTGTTTAGTTCATGTAGAGAGGCTTGTCTATATTCTCTGTTTAGTTCATGTAGAGAGGCTTGTCTATATTCTCTGTTTAGTTCATGTAGGGAGGCTTGTCTATATTCTCTGTTTAGTTCATGTAGAGAGGCTTGTCTATATTCTCTGTTTAGTTCATGTAGAGAGGCTTGTCTATATTCTCTGTTTAGTTCATGTAGAGAGGCTTGTCTATATTCTCTGTTTAGTTCATGTAGGGGGGCTTGTCTATATTCTCTGTTTAGTTCATGTAGAGAGGCTTGTCTATATTCTCTGTTTAGTTCATGTAGGGAGGCTTGTCTATATTCTCTGTTTAGTTCATGTAGAGAGGCTTGTCTATATTCTCTGTTTAGTTCATGTAGAGAGGCTTGTCTATATTCTCTGTTTAGTTCATGTAGGGAGGCTTGTCTATATTCTCTGTTTAGTTCATGTAGAGAGGCTTGTCTATATTCTCTGTTTAGTTCATGTAGAGAGGCTTGTCTATATTCTCTGTTTAGTTCATGTAGAGATGCTTGTCTATATTCTCTGTTTAGTTCATGTAGGGTGGCTTGTCTATATTCTCTGTTTAGTTCATGTAGGGAGGCTCTAATAAAAAGACACCATGTGCCAACTGAGAGCCTACAATTAACAGATCAGGGTGATAAAGAGGTTGCATGGCTGCGAGGCAAGCCCCCCCCCCCCCAGGCCCCGAGGCTCCGTAGGCAGAGGGGAGTGGCCTCAGCACCGCTGATGAGGAGGCCAGATAATCTCCCCTTCTCCCCCCTCTCCTCCCCTCACACTTGTCTCTCCCCCCCTGCAACCTATGTCCTGAAGCACCTTCAGCAAATACCTGCTCAATATTCTAGTACAGAGGGTATAGGGGGAGGGAGGGGGTGGGGGGGCATGTGGCGCGTCTGCAGAGGGGAGATACACAAAAGCTGAGCGAAACAAAACCCGGAACATCTGCTAAAGCGATTGCGGGTAAATATGTTTGACAATTATTGTTTACAGTGACAGTGGTAACAGTTCACAAAATCAAACCCCATTTCTATTTGCAATGAAGCAGATGGGCCTACAGCGATCCATTAACGGGCTGTCAGGAGCGTCATTTTGAAGTTACTTTTATGTCTTTGCTTCACATTGCTCAAACGAAGAGTTCTTATTTGGGCAAATGATCGTTATCCATTTGCTGGGTCTCAGTGAAGATACCTAGTGTTCATTGTGTCGTTTTGTATTAGCTTTTCAAGGTTATCTCACTGCAAGTGTTTACAGTGGAATGGGGATTCCTTCCTTGAGTCTGTAACTGTTTATCTAGGCATACATTCTGTGAAATATTTTTGAGGGTGGAATCTGTTTCACTTGAAGGCACATCTCTGCAAAGACAATGATTTTTCTGTTTGTTTGGATGCAAAAGGAGAAATAGCCTCCACATTAGGGGGCATTTGGGTTGGTAACTTGTGAGTAATTTGATCAACAATACAAATTATTAATAGCAACTGCTTGTCATTCATCCTCCCACAGTGTTTCTCCTGCTATCTAGTCTGCCTCAACGCTACACACAAAGGTACCAGCCATTATATGCATGCAAAGCACTCAGTTTGAATACCACATGCAAAACCACAGTCCTTAATCCAATAAATATCAGTGGTTTTGAAAGTAGGGTGGTGGTGTCATGGGGGCTTTTACGTCTCACTATTTATCGATGTGACGGGAAGGGCGGGAGTAGGTGAGCGGTGTACACACATGAAGATGAACACATTATCTAGCGTTACCCCTTGTCACTGTTCTTCCCCAACACTGTACATTCTAATGATGTTCAATCAAAATGTGTTGAGGCATAATTAACCCCGGTCTCCCGTTGCTCTAATTGACGCTTATTAGAGGGCCCGTGTGATTCCATGACAAACACAAAGTAGAGGGAGAGAGAGAGATGGGAGAGAGAGAGAGAGAGAGAGAGACCTGGGGAGAGAGAGGGAGAGAGAGAGTGATGGGAGAGAGATCTGGGGAGAGAGAGGGGGAGAGAGAGAGGGGAGAGAGAGAGCAGGAGAGAGAGAGAGTGAGATGGGAGAGAGAGAACCCTGGGGAGAGAGGAGAGAGAGAGTGATGGGAAAGAGAGACCTGGGAAGAGAGAGGGAGAGAGAGAAGGAGGAAAGAGTGCTCTGATTGGTAAGCAACGTTCGGGAGCGATGTATACCGGGGTAACCAACACTTAATTATCAATGAGGTTTTAGCAACACTTTGAGAACCCCGGGGCACTGTTTCCTCTCAGTAATAGTAATGGGCTCTTTTAATGGAACTTGTGTTAAACACAGTGCTGCCGCTCGCTAGCTGCTTGCGTTTTGTCCCCACCAGTTGAGGCTGCCATGATAATCTGGGTGATTAGAAGGAGCGGAGGCTCATTTTGATCATTTCGACGCCATGACTTTTGAAAGTGGTTGAAGGCCGTGGTGGTGGCATGAGATACGCGGCCGCCATGTGACGAGAGGAGTGACGGTCAGTGTTTTGTCACTGTGACTTTATCTAGGGTCGTTGGTTAGCTCAAGACTCCAGGAGTAGTTTGACTGCTGTCAGACACTGCCTATGTGGTGTTGAATTTATATTTTGCTAATGAGACAAGCATTTTAACTTCTGTATCCTGTTCAAAACATGCATTTTCACCTCTAGTTGCATGTACCACCAACAGTTTGAAACCTCTCTAACTAACTGACTGACAGACTAGTCCACCATTCCCATTCACAACATCAGTACTTCCTGGTTTAGCTAGCGAACATCACACCACCATCCCCACTCAGCTCCTTTCACCACTCAATACCTCCCAGTAGATAAAGCTTGTTGTAACTGATCTTGCACACATACAGCCCACCTCACACTTTGAGCAGTGTAGCGATGCGGGCTCGGCAATGAGCCGTATCCAGCCTCTCATTTAGGGCACAATGCTGGAGGTGTAGGCTGGGGCCAGAGCTGAATGGGCTGGAGATGCATGGGCTGGGGATGGGGCTGAAGCTGGTTATGCGGCTGGTGACAAGGCAGCGGGCCTCCCGGAGCCAGGTGAGGCCCAATTTACCCACTTTACTGGGGATCCTGTCATGAGGATCCTGGGTGAGTTCGAGGGAATCAGGGAAACCCTCCTCCTTCAACGCTAGCTGTTGTGATCTGGGTTAGCACATGCCAATCAGCCGGAATGGGATGACAAGTGTGTGATGACACAGCTATAGAGCTCCTTCTCCTCTCACTGCCTGGCTGTGTCAAAGACAAGATGATGTCTCGATGGCCATGGCATTTCAATGTCAATGGGCAGGCTAGGTTGGATTTATTGTGCAAGATTGACTGAGACGTCAACAATTGTTTGTAAAGTTTATTAGGTAGGTGTGATTTAGTCATAGAGCATAGGGCAGGAAACCTTCAAACAGGACACAGAAAATAACACACAATGATAAATCACAATTTTCACACATCCAATTTGATGATTAATTGTGATTACCCTTTTTGTTTGAATGGTAAATCTTATGTTTTCATGGTAACATCATTAGGCTACCGGTCAAGTAATTTTCAATGTTTCACACCAAATAGTATTGACATGCTGTTCCTCCATCTAAAGAATGGGAAAATCAAAGTTCTGTGTTTTGACCCCAAAAAAGTATCCGCCATTTTTAAAATGACCTCTCACTTTCGAATTGGTTGTCAGGGAACTCTGACTGTCCCACAGTCAGTCAGACTAGCAGGAGGGAGAAAGAAATACTTCTGACAATTCACTGGCATGAAAGCCAGCCCCTCAAGCTAACAAATTCAGAGAGACAATTACAGTTTTGCACATTTGTGCCAATATGCATGTCAAAGGTAATTGTTGGAAATTGTTCTGCAATGTCAGGTCCTGTTGGAAGTGTTTAGCCTGTGGTTAGATCTAACTGTTTCTTCTTACACTCGAGAGGTCGAAGCAATCTCCCCTCCTGTAGAAGTTTCCTCTAGTAAGACAATAATGTAGAAATTCGTCATAAACAGTTATTACACATTATCAACCCCTTTCCCAGATACTGAAAATGATAATGAAATTTGAAATATAAACACAACATGCAAGGCCCACCCACCTGGGAGCCAGGCCCTGCCAATCAGAATAAGTTTTTCCCCACAAAAGGGCTTTATTACAGACAGAAATACTCAGTTTCATCAGCTGTCTGGGTGGCTGGTCTCAGACGATCACGCAGGTGAAGAAGCCGGATGTGGAGCTCCTGGTCTGGAGTGGTTACACCTGGTCTGCGGTTGTGAGGCCGGTTGGACGTACTGACAAATTCTCTAAAACAACGTTGAAGGCGGTTTATGGTAGAAAATTTACATTAAATTATCTTGGCAACAGCTCTGTTGGATATTCCTGCATTCAGCATGTCAATTGCTCGCTCCCTCAAAACTTGAGACATCTGTGGCATTGTGTTGTGTGACAAAACTGCATATTTTAGAGTGGCCTTTTATTGTCCCCAGCACAAAGTGCACCTGTGTAATGATCATGCTGTTTACTCAGCTTCTTGATATGCCTCACCTGTCAGGTGGATGGATTATCTTGACAAAGGAGAAATGCTCACTCACAGGGATGTAAACAAAAGTTGTTCGCCAAATCGAACAGAAATAAGCTTCTTGTGCTTTTGGAACATTTCTGGGATCTTTTATTTCATGAAACATGGGACCAACACTTTACATGTTGCGTTTAGATTTTTGTTCAGTATATATCAAGTCATAAACAATTACAATTTGTTATAAGTACGTGGTTTATTATCATGAGGTCTATTTAGGAGTAGATGATCAAAAGTCACTAGCCAAGTCACTCACTCTGGCCTCCTTTTGCACTGTTAGACAAACATAAGGTATTCTTTATGGTGCTAAACTCACTCATTCTGCTCATGTCTTTCCTACAGGGAACTAGAGGATCATCTTTATCTGCACAGACAGGAGAAATGATGAAGATGGCCATGAGAAGTATGACGGTGATGAGTATGAAGACGACGATGATGATGGTGACGATGAAGATGACAAAGAGGTAACCTAGTCAGGTGGCACCAGTGCTAATGTGAACAGGTTCTAATCTACAGCATAGGGAAGCCTTCACAACATACACGGGAGAGGGCTAGACACACACTGCACCACCTGGGGCTTAGAGTCCACTCCACAGCTTCAGACAGCCCAGGTAGAGAGTGACTTGGAGTGTCAGTGTAATGCAATTCGCAGCTTTAGTGTTCGTTCAGATTCAAGTGGGAACTCATCTTGGGCTCAATCACAGAAATACAAACATTTATACAGAATGTCCAAACAACAGGAAATAAAAGTCATTGGCAACGTGGAAAAAGACAATTGTGTAAAACATCAATGGAATACATCAATAGACTCTTCTCCATCTGCATTTAAAAGGGAAAGGAGGATACCTAGTATTTAGAGTGGGAATGACTGTGTAATAGTGTTATAGGCCTATCTTACTGGATGACGTTTTAATCATCAACCAGCAGACGTTCAAATGAGCTTCAGACAGAATGGTTGCTAAGCATATTGTCTTACAGGTCCTTCTGACTGCTTGGGGGGAAAGTCTGCATGTGTGTCTTCTCTGATCACGTTTATCTTGTAACTTGCTAAACAACTGAGCAATTGCATTATTGTATTTCCAGATACATGTATTTTTAAACTATATTTGTGGATAAAAAGAATCGGTGGGCATGGATTCCTTCTAACAGCGTATCTACATCCTTCAAATCCACCTAGTTGTTTAGCAGAAGAAATAATTAATTATCCAGGAAATGTGCAATAAGCCAAAAGTTAGAGATGTATTATGAAAAAAAGGATTGAGGAGGAAAAAAACGAAAAAGCATTATAGGCCAAGCCGTTGAGTTGATTACGTCTCAAGTGAAAGCTGCTCTCTTTCTCTGAGCAGAGTAAGTCCTTTATCACCGGGCGGCACTGGCGTTGCCTCGAGCTATTGCTTGCCTCGAGCAAGGTGCTAGGACAGCAAACGGGATCCTATCATCAAACTTGATAATAACGCTGGGTATGCCACAGCTGCGCGGTGACCCTTTGTGATGGAACCGATATCAGCTTAGATGAAATAGTGTTCCTCTTTGGTTTTAAATTATCCTGTCTATTAATTTAGTCCGACATCAGTGTCTCTACCTCTCTCCCTTTTCCCTCTCTTATTATATTCCTTATCCGTGAAAAATATACGATTTCCTAGCAAATGGTCCATTTTAATAAAGTAATTTCTCATCGTTGATTCGCAGAAAATAAAGCTGGTGGGGGGGGGGGCTTTAAAAGAGGGGAGCTTCGTTCATATCACAGTGCAGCGGAGCTAAAACTGTAACAAAACATATGACACGTTTTGTCATTATCTTTTCGAATTTTCTGGAATCGTTTACATGCCATATATTCATTCTAGAGAAATAGGCAATAGATAGACGATAGAGAGAGCTTACCAAATAACCTAGTTCTCTTGTGAATTAATGTCAATGGATAGATTAATTTAGGCTAAGGTTGCTGCTGTCAATTCTCAATATGATCAACAAACAAGAGGTCATGTTTATAAAGCATTAATAGTTATTTTGGCGTTGACATACTTTGTTAATCGTGTCACTATGTCAATGGAAATATTATAGTCTGAAAAAAGGTTGTTTCGGAATTAAATTTGATTTAGGCTATTCCTTTGATGTAGACAGGCCTATTCGTTTTTTGTGTGTAAAAAAATCTAATTTATTATAATATTACTATTAGATAATTTGGCCTGATATTATTATTATTAATAGTAGTAGTAGTAGTAGTAGTAGTAGTAGTAGT